>NW_005434649.1:179420-250915 GCF_000315625.1 Guillardia theta CCMP2712 | reverse complement strand
GAGGAGGAGGAACCAACTAGCTTGATGACGTTTTTGTGCATTTGCAGTTACCTATCTCAGACATGAGGCGATGGTCTCCATAAAGTTTGTCCGGGAACGGTTGGCTGACCTTCCTCAGGTACACATGCAGCATCAGCGAAGTCGAGAAGATGAAGGATGGGTAAGAAGAGCCTCTCCTCCTGCTCGCTCGTTCTACTCAGCTATCTCAGATGGCAATGCGTCGATGAAGGACAGAAGCATCTCGATCGTAAGATCTCTGCTCTAGTTTCTTGTTTCCATCTCACTGCCTCTCGAGGTATCCTCACTCACACCATCAAGCTCCACGAGCACAGTGAACTCTTCGAAGAGTCTGTGCCCCCAAACGTTGCCTGCTGCTGAAGTGATCCCTCGCGTGCTGCAGCTACCGGGTGTTCGAGACAGAGGGGAGAGGACATGGGCCAGGTAGGAAAGGAGGCCGTCATAGAATTGTTTCCCGCACTCTTAGCCATCCTGCCTTGCTCCTCCTTCCTTCTCCCCAACTTCTTTTTGATCCTCATCTTAGTCCTTATCGAGCGCATGCTACAACAGGCTCACTCTCAGCTTAGGTGCCAAGAAGAAATGTGGTAAACGCAGTGTGCAAGTCAGTGAAGCATTAAGGCAAGCACTGCAGCCGAACGCGACAGGTAGGATTATGTTCTTACAAGGAAAGCTGATTTGTAACATGCATATTTCCATCAGTCAGGCTTGACGACAGGAGGCCTTGCCACTCTACCTTGAGGTTCCTCTCCACCTTCCCCTCCGTCTCTGCCATCAGCTCATCCCCTCCCTCGACCGTTTTTGCCCATCCATCCATCCTCCCCTCCCTCCCCTCCCTCCCTTCCCTCCCCTCCCTCCCTCCCTTCCCTCCCCTCCCTCCCTCCTCTCCCTCCCTGAATTCAGTTCAGTTTCATCTCCACGGGACAAGCCTCCCACCACATCCTCGGCTCTAGCGGCACTCATTTTGCCACTACGTACGTCTTGCCCCTTCTCCCTTGCTGGCCTTCACCTTACACTCTCCTTCAGACACCACTTGGGCTCAATCTCCTACCGTAAGAAGTAAGTTTCCTCGTCACCTCCCTCCCCTCCTTCCCTCAGTCATGCTGCTCTCAGCGGGACTCCCTGCTCGCGCAAGCTAAAGGAGCTAGTGTCTTCCACTTTGAAGCATGGAGGCCTGCAGTACACGGACGCCGACGACTCCTTCCGTGGGCTGTATGCAGCCCCGACTCCTCCTTCTCCCCTGCTGACTTGAGGGAAGATACTGGTATCCCCCCAATGGCTTCACCGAGTGGCACACGGATGGGGGGCAAGTCGAAGGATGGAGGCTCTACCTGACGGATGTGGAAGAGGAGAACCAGTCAGGATTCGTGTAAGGATGAGCTAACCCCTCCAGTCCGCCTGACTACTCTCGTTCCTCCAGATACCAGGCCAAGGACGGCGTAAGGCGAGTGGGGGACAGAAAGTTTCAGGCGAATATGTTTCGATTGGTGAGAGGAAAGTCGTTGTGGCATGTGAGCACAAACAGTACAACCATCACAGGATGCTTTAACCTGCAGCACAGGCGGTTTACTCGACCAACACGACGAGATTCAGCATGGGGATTGCGATTTCTCACGGTCTGGCCATGAAGATAGTGAGACAACTCAACAAGCTTCCATCAAGATGAAATTTATCAAATCATAGAGTACATAAACAAAATTCACAGTTGCATATTCAATCACTGACTTGAAATGCACTCATCAAAATCAACGGGAAGATGATGTCCCAGTTTTCTTCACAAGTTTATCGCACTCCATTCCGAATCGCATTCGAAAGTTTGCTCATGGTGGGGTGCAACCCACAACATGCTCTCCTCGGAGGACTCCTCGGAGGAAGCAAACAGAGGGTCAGAAGTCTGGAGCGCATCGGCAAGCACCTCGGTGCTCAGGCATCCATCCTCCAACCTGTTGCTCTGGTCAACGGGGTTGGAAGCAATCTCCACAGAAACGTCCTGGTTGAGAACATCGACAGCCTCGAGCTCCGTGTTGACAAAGTCGATCTTCTTGTACTTGTGGTGCTGCTCGATGAAGCATGACCACAGAGATCTCGATGTCTGCGACATCTGAGTAAGTTCCTCTACCGACGGGAATTCTATCCCTCGAGTTTCAGCGCTATTAAAGCTGGAGGGAGCCGGGCTGCATGAGGACGACGTAGAGTACAAATCACTCGATTCGCAGTCCTCTTCCTCCCTGCACGTCCTTTCGCTGACATCTTCGCGCGCCATCGTCAGGTACGGGTGTGCACCAGCGAAAGCTTGCTTGGAATTTAAATCAATTAGCGGATCCTCTGTCTTGACTGCATAACCAGATTGCTTCTGAACCATCTCCATGTACGTACATGGCTGCCTCTCTCCGTACTTGATTGAATCTTGCGCGACAGGCAACGCCGGCAACCACGGTTGCGCTGATGCACTGAGTGCTTGCTTGAAGCTTTCTCCGGACTTGAACAGAGAGGTGAAGTAGGAACCAGGTTGAGAGCATGCATGGTTGTCAATACTCTCACAAACATGCTCAAACGATTTCTCATCATTGCCAGGCTTCATCTCCTCGAACGTTTGCGCAGCGAAGAAGCATGGATCGTCGTTCATGTCCAGGCACTCGTCTGCTCGGAAGACCTTTGGAATGAGATCGCGCTCTGTCCTTTGAATCCTTCGCCTCAGCAGAGTGCCAAGCAAACCACCACATCGTGAGCCAGATTTCTTCTTGTGAGTATTACTATGGTCGTCTTTCTTCACACCAAGCGAGGCCTTCTCGTTCTGAAGAAGGATAGAGCTGTATGTTCCAGAATTTTCCGCGGTTGGAATCATTTTGCCTTATGCGAAGCTCGAGACGGTTGTGTTGAGGCAATCCAGGGTTTTCAAGAGCGTACGTTAAAGGATCAGATGAACGTCTTGAGGTTCTTGTGTCGTGAACGGAAAAGTGGGAAATGATAACAAGGGAAGTGAAACGAAGCAGGAGAGCGGGGAAAGAGAGGAAGGAGTGGAAGGGGGAAGGGGGAAGGGGGGGCGGTGGGGGGGGGCTAGGATGAACGCGCGATTCCAACGGAATGGACAACGAGGGTAGGACGCTGCATGCGCTGATACGAGGCCTTTTAATATTAGAAGGAGAAACGCCCGTACATTGTTGTAGCTACCTAGGACCAGGTATGGCCTCGGTCCTATGAGGGGTATCCTGGGTCTACCATTTCTTACGAAGTAAAGACCCGAGGCCATAGGAGAAGGACAGCTAAAAGAACATAGTAAAAAGAAACTACCAACTTTACTGGAGAGATTTGTACTGCAGGTAGGTAATGCTCTTCGATATAAAACGACAATAATTGTGTCATGTTGCAAACGAGTACAGTTTCGGCTATTAGAGGTTATGGTGATCAATCTCGTACTAATATAGTACACTTTTTGAAACAAATGTACCGAAGTGAGAGAGACTAAATCATGATGACTGAATATTAAAAGCATTTAGCACTGGGAATGCCGTAAGGGCTCTCTAGAGGGGAGCTCCGCGCAAGGTGCTAAAGTACCCGGAGAAGCCCCGAGAGAGCGGACCTCCCCGTCAAAATACTTATAGATATTATTAATGTTTTAAACAATGAAAAACTCACTTGTCGACATTGTAAAAATCTTCTTTGTATCGGAACGCCGTGTGTTTGAATGTATCTCGTTGTCATTGGGTACATTAACCACTACCCTCGCCATTATACTACCCTGGACCATCCCCCTATGCCTGAATTCTACACATTCTACACCCTGAAACAGGGGAAGGGCCCATGCTGCAATGGTGTGTATTTTTCTCCAATTGAGCCCTATATGAATAAGCTTCATCACAAAGAGTGGTGGTGCCCTCGTCTCCCTCACACACGTACCCACAATGATTGGAGGACCCCACCCTCTGCTTTACCGAGTATACTTGGCTGACAATCTATATAAGTAATTTTAAAATGAGGGCCATAGGTAAATTTCCTGGGTAGGGTCAGCAAACCTACCGTACATCTTACTACGGAAAATAGATCAAATGACGGGTAGGTATCTTGAAAATAGGGTCATGCACGAGGGTGGCAGGAACACCTTCACCGATACTCCCTCTGTTTCCCCTTGGACGGGGGGGTGGGGTAGTTGTCCACGTCCCTATCTTTTACGATCCAAGGAGTCGAGGTGTATAATGGACACGAGGTAGGTCGGTGTAATAAATATAAATAAACTAAAATAATATTTGGGGTCATCATTTTAGTTTGTACTGGAGTATCGATTTACCAGTACAAATGGTCAAATACTTTTGTACCATTGACATCTCAATAAATGTATTGTCAGGATAACGAATTACTGGAAACGTTTCAGAAAAATTGGTACCAAAAGTATTGTGGTACCAAGTTTGATCTCGGAAATTATATTTAATACTATTATAGAGTGAATGTGCTACAAATTCGCAATCTGGACCGTAATAGTAAGCATACCGGCCCCGGGCCCTCTTCAAGTTTACGGCACGGTCGGTCACCGTTGAAAGCGGCCCGGCCCGGCCGGGCTTTAAAAGCCTCAGTCAGTGAATCGGGCCCGGCGCCCGGGCCCCTTTTACTCACGTCTCGTCGCGATGGTGGATCGGGTTGTGGACTTGGCAGTGGCGGCTTTGGAGCATGGCGATCACGAGTTCGTCGTCACGATATGCAGGTAGCAGCTGTTGCACCATCAACAGTAACAGAAGCACCAGCACCAGCACCAGCACCAGAACCAGAATCCCAGTACCATCTGATGTTAATGGCAGGAAGTACTGCTGTATCCATTCAGATCCCAGGCTGCTTGTCCTGGTTTGATCTACTTACCTTGTGCGCATTTACCTCTTATGCCGACAATTCACTGCAGATGGCGGAAGGGTACGAGCAGAATCGAGACTTGGTGGAGGCTCTCTGCTGCTACAAGTCAGCATTGACCTGGAACAAAGACGACGAGACAAACCTTCTCCCGGATGATTACAAGAAGAAGGCTGCTGATAGACTTGCGCTCGTTGCCAAGGAGTTGAAATTCAGCCAGGATTGGCAGTCTGATGACAGGAAGACCAAGGATCTCCGGCCTGCGAGCATTCTCAAGCTGATTCAATCGAAAGTTCATGCCAAGGAAGCGGTGCAAGCTTACCTTCGCTGCGAAGACTTCAGGATGTCGACCAATGCCAAGTTTCACCTTGATTTCGGGACAGCCTGCAAAGAATACCCAGAGCATCGCGATGTTGCCATGCAAGCGCTTGAGATCGCCTCAGAGGACAGCGATATGGAGGCTGCTGCTCGGCACGGGCAGGCAGACATACAGTATGATCGTCACCAGTACGACGCGGCCGAGCAGGTTGAATCTGAATTGCTGCATCGCTTTGGTGGTGATCCTCTCCCCTTCCCAGCTTTATGCCAGGGCTTACGAGAAGGATCCCAGCAATGCGCTTGCATGCTCCGGCATGGCGAACTGCGAGAAAGACAAGGGAAATTTGGAGGAAGCGATCAGATTATACAAAGAGGCAGCTTCTGTCTCTCCTGGAGATCCGACCTTCGCCTTCAACCTGGCTCAAGCATATGAGTACGTTCAGAAATATGAAGCAGCTTTGAACACTCTGCAAGACTTTTGCGCGACAGTGAAGGTGCCATGACACCTTTCGTTGACATGTTGTTTGAAGACAAGTGCAGGAGAGCGAACTCACGACAATCAACCATTTTGCTGTCTACATTCTGTTTGCCAAGCTTGTCTTTGTCGCTGGTCAACCCTTTTGGCAAGAGAAGCTCGTTCTTCTCCTCTCACAGATCAACAACTTCCCTGACGTACGGGGCTTGAGTGTTTTGCTCCTCTGACTTTGGTGCTGATATTCCAGGTTGTGAAGAGAGCTCTGCAGGGGCTGACAACCCATTGGGCTTATTTCTTCTTCATTTCCAAATTAATGTTATCGATGGAAAACTGTCCTCCTCCCGAGACGACAGGCTGCAAGCCGCTCTTTCTGGTCGGAGACAGTCACGTCCTTTCAGGCGCATGGGGAAGAATCAAATTGAAGAAAACCTCTCACTACATCTTCCCAAAGCTCGTCACGGGGCTGAAGGCTTGGTGAGAGTTGAGACGGTCAGGTCTGGTTCGGGTTGATCCTCTGACTTGTTCCCAGGCACCTTCGAGAAGGACACCAATTCCTCACCGTTGCAAACCTGCACGAATGCATGAAGAGCTTGCCGGCAGGTAGAGAATGTTTCAGAGTAGCTTGTTCTTTGTCCAGGAAAACTCCTCCGACATCATCACAGATGCCAAGGAGATCGTCTTTGTCTGTGGGGAGATCGACTGCCGTGAGGGTATCCCAGGTGAGGAGAAGATAGCAGGTCAACAAGAATGCTCATGTGTGCCGCTCTGAACCAGGAGCCGTCATGAAGCGCAAGTACGAGTCGATGCAGAAGGCTGTGGAGGAGACTGTGCAAATTTTCGATAAGGTGCATTAAAAAACGCGGGGTGGAGGGTGTAGTAATAAGTGTGAATTGGCAGGCCGTGAAGTACCTTTCGAAGAGGTTCTCCGTGAAAATGTTTGTGCTTTCCGTGTGCCCGCCGTCGAATCCGCAGCACAAAGATCGTATTGAGGTGAGAGTCGGCCTCAATGCGCTTCCTAGGTTCCGCCTCCCTCCTCCCACTCACGTCAGGTTGAACTTGTTCGCATTGGGTTCTTTCCATCCCTCCCTCCCTCCCTCCCTCCCTCCCTCCTACTTCATCTTCATGCTCTGATGGAGGTACAGGCAACCAATCTCTTCAACAAGAAGCTGAAGGAAGTCTATGGCCCGTATTCTGCTGTTCATGTTGAGTTGCGGTCTTGTGTAAGCTCCATCGCAGAAAGGGAACGTACATCGACATTAGCAACGACGTAACGACCAGCGAAGGGGTGTTGAAATCTGACTTTGTTTGCGACGGAACTCACATGTAAGCCACGTCTCCTCGCCTCCTTCTCCCTTATCGTGGAGCACAGGAATCGGGGGATACTAAAGGTACTCGAGAAGCAGTTCAACAGCTGCCTCAAGACTTCGAGCGATTGAACAGCACCAGTTCGGAACATGCAAAACTTTTACCCAAAGAATCACTTGCTGGGCTCGGGAGGACTCTCATCTTCGTCCGACTCCAAGGCATCCATGAATGCCTTGAGGAGGCTGAGAACCTCCACGTTGGTCCCAGCGTTCTTCCCCAGCTTCAGAGGAGTCTCACCATTAGCATTCTTCGCCTTCAAGTCTGCTCCTAGGGTGACCAGAACCTGCACAGTATCTGCAGAGCCAACGGTCAGGGTCGCTCGTGCAAGACTGAGGAGTCACCGGTGTGCCCTCCCGCAACGGCGAGATGCAGCGGCGTAGTGAGATCGGCCGTGACAGAGTTGACGTCTCCTCCAAGATCGACAAGAGCGCAAGCAGCGCTACTGTGCCCTTTGCTTGCAGCCAAGTGCAGAGCAGAAAGTCCCTGAACATGTACAGTCAAGAAGTAACCTCAAGTTGACCAAGAGCATTCAATCTCTTGTACCTTGTTCTCATAATCCTTCTTCTTCTTCTTCTTGTCCTTCTTCTTCTCTTCCTTCAGCTTCGCTTCTTCATCTTTCTCGACAGCTTCTTTGTCACTTGCCTCAGCATTCACCTCAAGAGCATCTGTTCGGGATCTGATCGGCTCCGATCCGTCCCAGCCGTCCTGCGTTCCTTCTGCAGTTGAAACTTTCTCGCGTTCTTCCGCATCAGGGACGTAAGGCTGCGAGTTCACTTCTGCTCCCTCACTGACAAGCGAACGGATCAGATCACCATCACCCGCCTCAGCTGCTGCCCAGAGCCTCTCGTTCAGAGTGTTAACTTCCACTTTCACGTCTTCGGTGGGAGCGCACGCCAGAGGGCCGATGCGGTGAACTCCTCCCCTGCTCCGCAGCAGCAAACCAGAGCGTCTGAGCGGGGCTGTTTCAGCTGGAGCAAGCCCTACATGCGAGTTAGCCTGCTTGCAGTAAGATGGTGGTCTCTTGTGGGCTGCCAGAGAAGCGCCGAGGTATCCTCGCTCAACAAACGATTCGCTGCATGCAATCCAGAGGAAGAAAAATGTGACGCTGGCCATCCATGTTCGTGAGGAGAAACGGAGAGGAAGCCGAAAAGAAGCCGCTCCCTGATGACCTGGAAGCTTCATGACTATGGTTTTTGATTTCTTTGCCCTTGATAGAATACAGTCTGCAAAATGGAGGCAAATCTGCCGAATAGCCCCGAGTAAAAATTCCTTCCAGAAATCGAATTTCTTTCTATGGAATGATAAGGACAAAGTTCCAGCAGCCTGCAAGAAGCTCAGAATCGGCTTAAAGCTCTTGGGAATCTTGCAAGATTTCATAATGACTCCAGAAAACGCGACTTCGGGCCAGTTCCGCTTGGGCAGCACTGGCAATTAAACACGTAATACCCACATGCTCTAAAACATGCAGCTCTTTTTTCGAGACAACAGTAGTGCATCTCCTCCATACATATCACGAGGGAACTTCAAGAGGGCGCAACGAAACGTGATATCAAGATCATTTACTCATTCCTAACCCGTCGCATTCACAGTCATCAACACGGTTTACAAGAGCGTGCGGAAGGGCTCATTCTGTCTCAACTCTGACCCATAATGACATCAAAATCAAGATCGAGCTAATGACTAGACACATGAGACTTATTCGACAACTTCAAATCCAAAGAAACCTAGCGTTGCTTGACCAAACCAACATGTAAGCTATGCTAACAACCTTCATTACGCTTTCAAACCATCAATCTGGGCTACTTGTAAAGCTTCGCTGGAGCCCTCTCCTAACGACAAGATGATCTGGTGTGACATGTGATATCTTGACCTCCTGAGATCGTCCTCCCCTCTGCATCATCCCGCTCATCCTCCGTCCTCTCCGCCACTCCCAACCATAGCCGCGCCCACAAAAACCACCCTACCCATGAATTGCATCCTCATGATCTCTACCCCTAACCCCTATGTAATCCAGCGTACTTGATGTGCCAGGACCCGGTCTTGTAGTGCCCCCACCCATGGTAATTCCGTACCCTACCTTCCTAAATCACAAGGTACAAGCGGCCATCACTTCCCTCACCCCTGAAGTGGGACTACCTACCCCTCCGCTTCCATCGTCCACCCCCCCTAAGATGCTCATGACCGGTACAGTGACTTCAAAAGTGTCGAAAAGCAAGGGGTGATCAAAAATGCAACCTACAAAACAATTACCCCCACCCCTCAAAACCACTTCACCCACCCCTAAAAATTCCCCCGCAGTAAAAAATCCGCACACCCCGTTGCAGACCAGTACTACCCTACCCTTTAGGTATGAACCCTACGCTACATTATTGCACCCGTACCGAAATTGTAGTTACCCTTTTTTTTCAAAGGTAATTTCATTGAAAGTACCCGGTACCGAAGATCAGTACCCCTTTGAAAAAGTACTACCCTATATTGAACCTTCTGAATTCCAACCCCCACCCCCCCTTACACAAGTCCCACCCCTGCCGTCGAGGACGAGGCCCTGACCTCTTCTCTTCTCTGCCTTATGTCCCCTCTTTGGAACTAGTTTGGTAGGGGTACCAAGTACACCCCTGTGTTCCTCCGTGAAATAATGGGTACTGAATAGCACTGTTTAACACACCCCTCCTTTTAATCAGAAAAAGGGGGGTAACATGAGTACCCTGCTTCCCATCATCAAGTGAAGGGGTACAGAGCTCAAATTATCAGTGGGGGTGGTCTCTTCAGAATATTTTACTCAATCGACGACAATAAAATGCTGGGGCAGTAACCGAAGAGGGGGGAGGGCGTGTGTACGAAGGAGAAGCGAGAGGAGAGGGAGAGGGAGAGGGAGAGGGAGAGGAGGGAAAGGAAGGAAGATAGGGATGCTATCGACATGCTCGAATGGGCGGTGCTGCCAGCATGTTTGAGAGCGAGGGGTAAACTTGATGATGACAGCCACGTTCATTGTCGCGTGCCGGAAGATGCTCGCCGGTTGTTCGCGCTGCTCTCTAGCAAGCATATCCCAGGATGGGGTGGGGGAGGAAAGAGGACAAGGAGAGGACGCGGAGGAGTTGCTGCTGCCCGCCAGCGCATTTGTTTCCGCTTCATCCTTGTGTAACAGTTTGTTTTCAGACGTGCATGCGCATGACCTGACGACAAGCTAAGTCGGGAGTTGAAGGACCAACATAGCAATGGGGCATACTAGTGAAGTCCATGGTGCTCTGCTCTGGTGTTTGGATGAATGGACTGAGGACTTTTCCAGCCGAAGTCAAGCGGTATTCTGACAGCGAGGACGAGGACATTCGATTGCCGCAGCAGCGGAGGCATGCTTCCAGTACGTCTCTGTGCCCTACACTGACCTTTTCTGCCTCCCTGCAGGAGTTTCGACGAGTCCGAAGGCTCGGATCTCTTCTACAGGCTCAAGTTGAAGCTATGGAACAGGCAATGCCGGAGGCCTGAGGGGGGAGGAAGATTCCTCTGACTTGCCGCAGGGACCGCATGACAAACACCATCCGAACTCCCTACGACAAGCAGGATAGCAGCAAGGACAAGGCATGCTGGCCTATAGGTGACCTAGGCTGTTCGCTCTTCCCTCCGTCGCTGAAGCTAATCAGGGACGCGAGTTGTGATCACCGAAGACGGAGACATGTACCTGAACCACGTGGGCCGTCTGGTGGAGTACAGGTGAGGATCAGCTGGTTGACGATGAGGGGTCGACTCGATCATGATCTGTGCTGCTCTCCTTGCTCGCAGAGGCAAAGGCTGGTATGCTGTGTTCATGGAGGACGGCCACAAAGTTTGCTACAACCCGATGCAGTTCGCAAGGTATGAATAGATAACGGCGGGGGGCGAGTGGTTGATCCTGCGTGAGCAGATGTGCGGATCAGAGCGGGCCTCCGACATCAAGTCAGATGTACGTTGATCCTTTCACCCAAGGAAACAAGAGGTTTCTGAACGATCCACACTTCGTGCAACACGGGGTGAGTGGCTAAATTTGCTTACTTTGATTCCCTGTTATGTTCGATCTATGAAGTCTGGTTGCTGTTCGACAGTTGCTGAAGTTTTGAGCAGATGGTCGATGGTTTCAGATTGTTACAAGCAAACAACTCAAACAACCAGGGGGGATGTAATGGTAGCAGCTCCAACTCGCACCATGCACAGAATGGCAGCAATCCGCCCTTGGGAACAAAAGTGAGGATAGTGAGAACGTACGGCGGAAGGTATTCCATTTCATGTGACGTCGTCTTGTCTTGTTTCTTGAGGCATTTTGTTCGATAATTTGCATGCGCCGGCATGTCCTGACACCATGTTCTGGACAGTTTGCTTCCACGTGACGAAGTCAAAACTGGGGAGACAACAGGATTTGTGCATGGTTGGTACACGATAACCTTAGACGAGACCAACAAGACGACGAATTGCCGGCGAAGCAGGTCTGTACATCTTCCTGACCTAGCACGTGGCAGTTGGTCTAATCGGATGCAGTTTTGTGATTGTCGGGGATGATGAGGACGTGGCTCTCGGGTATGCTGAGGAGAAACAAGAAGGAAAGGGAAGCACGAAGAAAGTAGGCGGCGATGATGGGAAGGGCGGAGACAGCGAATCGGTCCTGTCTGGGCAAGAAGAGAACGATCGTTCTTCTCTCCACAAGTCAACGAGGAAACGAGGCCGTCCTAGTCAGAAAGAGCAGGTGAGAGAAGAGGATACGAGACGGCATGCAGATTGAAAGAGCTCGGGTGCCACAGCCTGAAAGCAATCAAAGAGATGCTTCAGAAGATGGGGATGAAGACGATGAGGGCGATGAAGGGGACAAGCGGAGGAAGGGGAAGAGGTGCATCTTCTTGACGTCAGAGAAAGGATGAGTGATGTGGTGTGAGCTACAGGATCGATGAAGAAGCGACGAATGGCAGGAGGAAGCGGGTGAAATCTCGGGACGACGCGGAAAAGTAAGAGATCTGCTTATGACTTTGTTCGCACGCTGAGATATTGTGACAGGGAATCAAAGGACAGCAAGGACGGGAAGGTGCACTGAATTGATTTTCGGCGATGTTTTCTCACCTGGCAGCAACCAGGATGAGGAAGAAACGAAACGCGAGGAGATGTCGGAGGAGCGCAGGCGGAAGGAAGACAAAGACAAGGAGAGGAAAGAGGAGGACGTGAAGCAAGAGCCCCAGCTGACTCAGGAGGAGAGGGATGCGCTAGAGGCTGCTCGGCTCGCTGCCATGCTGAACAGGTCTGCTCATCGCCTCCGCAGCCATGATCCGCCCACCTGAACGTTGCACAGGAACCCGAGGAGGAGAGGAGCAGAGCGAGACATTGAGATCCACCTGCCCCTTCCCAGAGTGGTAAACACGCTGCACCCACTACCCGCACATGACTCTGTTCCTGCAGCCTCACAAGTCCAGGAAGAAGAAGGAGGACAAGGACGAGAAGCATCACGGGAAAGAGGAGAAGAACGAACACGGGGACAGCAAGGCCTGACCTAAGGGATAGCGAGATTGATTGCTGGCAGGCGGGGGAGAGGGATAACATATTAACACAAGTTTGCTGCTCGTAAACAACAATTCGAACGAGCAAACCTGACAAGACATCTGAGAGGAGTAAAGAGAATATCGCGATCTGTTGGATTGTTGTTGTGTCGCGGATACTTTGATCAGGCTTCTAGCTGCGACGCAAGAAACTCTTGTGGTTTTTTGGTTTTATCTTCGTCATTCTCTCAAAATAGAAACAGCTATCCCTACCCTCATGCGAACATAGCTCATCACCTCCTCGTGCTGTTCCCACCCATCTCACGCTCATGATCTTGTCTCCCCTAATCCTCCATCAGTCTCACCCTCAAGTGCTCCCCTCCTCAGGAGCATGACGACAAGCTGCCTGCATGGTCTTGGCAAGTGACTCTGCGAGATTCTGCGAGCCGTCATGGATCTTCTGGACCTGATTGAAATTCTCTGAGAGCTTTGAGACTGACTGCTGCAACCGAGAGAGACGAGCCGACAGGTCTGCATATGCCTCATCCTTGGTAGTGAACGCCATGTCGATTAGCTAAAAGAGCAAAGGAAAACAAGAAGTTGCGACGATGGCCTTTAATCTGTTGAGAACCTTTTGTTGTGCTCCTCAGTAATCCTGAGGAAACGAATAAGAATAACATTAGAGTTGGTATTCTCCAATGATCAGCGGACAAAAAAACTTCTGCATTCTGACACTCGAGTTCAAACTTATCGAGTTCTTGCTCCCTCCTCCATTGTTTGCTCCCTACTCTGATCCTTGCTTGCTTCCTCTCTTCTTTCCCCCTCCCTCCTTCCCTTCGCCACATGGACGAAAGTGAATCTTTTCCACATTTGATGGAACATATTTTCCTCTCTCCCTCTCCATTTTCTTCGCTCTTTCCGCCAACTTCCTGCTCCTCTCCTACCTTCACATCCCCTTACTTCTCCTCACATCCAGCCACCTCCCTCTGTTCCTCCCACCTCCCTCTGTTCCTCCCCTCCCCCCTTTTTCGCCCACGCCATTTCAAATCGAGATACATCACATCTCCCAGTGGAATCATCCTTCAGTGAAGGGGGTAGGTTGGGCCTAGGACAGGGGGTCTGACAGGGGGTAGGGTGCCACGGCCCTAGTGCTCAGGCACGGCGCCGCTCGTCGGTAACAAGTCACTGTGCCGGGTGGTCACGCAGTTCCAGCCTCGGACTCGGAGCCCGGCGCCAGCGGCCAGCTGACGGTGACTGGCACGCCGGGCCCGGACCCTCAGCGCCGGGCAGCATCCTCGATCAAGTTAATCAGAGTCCGACCGTACGGTCGATATGAATTCCTTCATTGCATCCGAGTCCGAAATGAACATAGTCAACTCCTCGGCTATCACCGGGTACGGTAATTACTTCGACTCGCTCGGCGGAACTTTGGTAGCGTTCTTGCTGGACTGAGCCTGCCAAATCCCCGGTCACCCTCCCTCCTTTGAACCGCCGGTCAACGTACAGCATCCGCTTGCCGCAGCCTCGTCTCAAGCTCATGCTTGATCTCTCCTATTGGCAGGAAGCCTGTCAGACGCCCAGCATGCTCTCAAGTTATCGGACCTGAGAGGGGGTGCGACTTGTCGTCCTGGCTCCATGAGCTCCTGCTGAGCAAGTCAGCGGGTGGGAAGAGGGGCCGTAGGATCGCCATCACTCGCTGAGGATGTTCAGCTCCACGTCTCCGTCTTTGGCCTGGAAGAATCGGGAGATCGTCCTTGCAAGCTCCTGCGGGGCCTTCAGAGGGCATGGAAGAGGCGAGCAGAGGGGAACAAGAACTGAAGAGAGGGGACGAGGGGGATAAGAGCAGATGCCAAGACAGGAGGAGGGGCATTCGGAATTTGTGGGGGGGAGAGCGGTGGCGAATGGGGAAGAGGAGGAGGAGAAGAAGAAGGTGGGGGGGGGAGACACCTGCTGCTTCTCGCTGGAAAACGATCTCGTCTTCATTCCCCGAATCGAGATCGAAAGCTGGAGGTCCTCGTCAAGCCCAGCTGTTGCCGTCCTGTTGCGCCCCGCAAACAGTCGCAGCGTGCCCTTGCCAATGCCACCGGACTTGCGGAGGAGGAAGTCAAGCTCCTTCCTGATCTCCTTCTTGACGTCGAGGTAGGCGATCTTGCCACCAATGTCCCACGTGTTGACCGCAAAGACGATCATGAGGAGCATGAACAGGTAGAGCCTTCCTCCTCGCAGCACTGAGAAGGGACAAGTGAGGAGGGGACGGACACAGCAGCAGGAAGGACAATGCAATGATGAAGGAGACAGTGAGAGGGAGAAGAGAAAGAGGAAGGGAGAGGGATGAAGAGAAGGACGGTGGATTGAAAAAAAGATTCACTTCACCAGTGGGCAGGGCTCCTCCTTGACTGAACGCCATGGTAGCTATCACGCTCAACGACAGGCCGAGAGTCTAGAGATCAGTGAGCCTGGGATACGAGCGAAAAAAAAGAGAGAGAGGCGAGAGAGAAGAGGGGCTGTGTGTGGGGGGGGACGAGCGAAGGAGATGGTTGTGACACCAATCTAGAAGGGAAGAAGGAGACTTGCCTGAAGGAGGGATAGGGGATTGTGAAAGACAGCAGCCCCGACGAAGATAGAGAGTACCTGAGATGAACACGGGAATTACGATTTCAACCTCTTCCATCGAGGCCGCAACAAAAAGACTCACTTTGTTCAGATTTCCTGTGAGTGAGATGGCAGTCGCAGAAGCGAACTTGGCCAAACTCATGTAACAGACACTCAGTGCGCAGCTGCAAGTTCATCAAGACATGCAGCAGCACGGGAATAGCATTCTGATTACCCCGCGATGCCGCTAAGGAAAATTCCTGTCTTCGTCAGCGTATCGGTCTTCTGCTCATACAAAAATCAAACTCTCAAAGCATGGGGTTCCAAAAACAAACTTCGAGAAGTTGCAAAGGCCTCTCCTGTTCACAAACATCATCATCTCAACCAGCAGATGAAGTGGATATTTATCACCTCCAACACAAAAAATCCAAAGACGATCAAGATAGGCAGAGAGAGAATGTTCTGGACGCAAGAAATGCCGACTGCAGTCTTTGAGGGGGGAAACATTAGTACCAATTACCGTTGAACCACGATGACCAACCTGATCCATGCACACAACAGCATACTTCTCATACAGCTGCGATGACACAAACATCGTCATGTTCGCAAACATCCACCCATACCCTGTCGGGTGAAACGACAGATCTCCGAGACTGTATAAGCCACCGCCAACCACCACCAGGGACAAGCAGAGGACCTCCGCTGTGAGAGAAACGTCAGCATGGAGTTCATCATCAAACGGCTTCATCATTTTCATCGTCGCACTTAGTTTACATGATCAATTCATCGTTTTCAGTATCTTCATCACAAGATTATAATCATGTCCGTAATGTACACCACTCAGTCATTGTTGCGAACCTGCATTGAACTTCTTCGAAAAGAAGAGGAAATCGCCGAAGGCAACCACACACGTGCTGAGAGCTCGGAAAACAACAGTCGTCGCTACAGACACAAGAGGTAGCCCACGGAGGCTCGTCACAAGCATTCCGACAAACAGCACCGAAGGGATCGCGAACATCTTGAACTGTTGTGCTGTGAAGCTCCGCATGTTGAACACTCCGAGTTGAAGGCCAATCAGGTTGAGAACGATAGTCATTGTGTTCTGAAACGCTAGGAGACTGTATGGTTGTGGGAAAGATGCCGCGCAATACTTGTTGAGGATGACCATTGCAACGGAGGATACTGTGAACAGGGGGAACCAGAATGCGTATTGTACATACTCTCCAGCTGGGGAGTCAAGGGACTTCTTCATCTTGCTCGATTACAAACCAAGGCTCTGGTGGTTCAAGAGAGAAGGAGATTGAAACCACAAAGAGAACGCCCCGTTTCTATATCACACTGCTTCGTTGAAAACAAAATGGATTACAAAATGCATTCAGTCTTCCATCACTATAAAATTATACCCCTCCCATCATCCCTCACCCCATCTCCACACTCACACAACATGAGATTGAACCATCCTAAGTTTGTATTCTCCTACTGTCTCTTGATCCTGTCTTTTGCCACATCGAACCATCTAGCTTTCCTAACTTGGCCTCGACAAAACAAATTGCTCCCACCAGCTCCGCTGACTCGAAACGTTCATATCCTTTCGTTCACCACGTGCTTCCCCAGAGCATATATACATTTCTCCTCTCCTCTACCGATTCCTTCTCCTTCTCCCAGCTCTCCACTTCTCCACGTCCTCCTACTGTCCAGCTCCTCCCTTACCACGCCGCCATGACGTAATTGCGGATTCCTGGGAACTTCCAAACAAAAGGCAAGTTTGAGAACTTTTATCAAAACTTCGACGTGGCAACAACAAGGGTCTCAAAGTTTCGGAAGTTCAGCACTCTCAGTGATCAGGCCCGGTGACTCCCGGTGCCCGGGCCCGGTCAGGATCAGTAGTACCTCAGCGGAAATACTACTGCAGTAGATAAGTACACTTGTACCCAATTACTCTGGTAGGAGCGTTGATATTGAGTAAGCTTTTCTTGGTACAGTTAAACTTTTACAAGGTTTTAGATTAATTTTAAACATAATGAAAAAGTTATATGGTGTACGAGTTATTGACAAAAAAAATGTTGTATTCGAGTCTGATGACAATGACCCCACCCACCCTGACCTCCGTTACTTCTGGTCAACTACCCCCCGAAACTTCCGATCGTCCGAACAATCAGTGACTTGTGAGAACACCCCACCCTACCTTACCTATGGAGATTACTACTTATGGACCCCTAGTACTCGACGGTCGGGTCATGTAACTACCCTACCTTGTGAGATATTGCGACTCCCTTCCGAGAACACCCCCCCCCCCCACTACTCCCCCTTACCCTACCCTGTACCATACTACACAATTTTGAACTACCCACCTCTATAATGTTTGTTGCACTGTAGCTCCTTACCCCACCATCTCAATGACCGGTGATTGGGGGGGAGGTCGAACTACCCCACCCTAAAAAAATAATCATACCACCCTATTTGTAACACTGGGCCAGCTTAAAATAAACATTCACCACCCCCACCCCCTTATGTCTCCGATCCCCAAGTGGTGATCCAATTGACAAGGCGGCAATGGCCAAGAAACGAGGAGGCGAAAAGGAGAAGCAGCGAGAGAAGGAGAGGGGAGAGAATGGCAGATCAAGAAGAAAAAGCGCTGGTCCTGATGCCGGAGAAGAACATGCGATGGAGGGCGGGGACGAGCATGATAGCTCAACTGTTGATGGAATACTGGTTCACATCGATGATAACGAGAACGACGATGGACAAGAACACTGTGAGGAAGAGGAAAATGATGGAGGGGATCACGAAGAAGTTGCGCTGAAACCATATGGCAAGAAACATCAACACCGACACGGACGTGGCAAGAAGGCTGAATGGAAGGCCGAGCTGAAACCTGAAGGGAGGCGCGAGATGAACGCTGAAGAGACTGGCGATGGAAACATGATCGAAGAGGAACATGAACCGACCAGCGCGACAGGAGGAGAAAGATATGAGTTCAGGGATACCGTCGAAAGAGTTGAACACGAACCTGGAGCGAAGGCACTTGAGAGGAACGAGAACAAGGGGCTGCAAAACGATCTTAAAAATGCAAAAAGTACTGAGCGCGACAAATCAGACAACAAAGGAGAAGAAAGTGTGAATGAAGCATCGTGTCTTTCTGAATCAAAAGAAATATCTCATGACAGTGAACAGCTGGAAGATGATGAGGAGCTGGAGGAGGGTCACAAGGAAAACGAGGAGGGGGTTGAGGTCACAAACCAGCAGCAGGATTTTGAGGACGAAGAGGATATTTGTGAAATGGGAAAGGATGGAGATGAGGACCAAAGTGAACCAAGTCAGGTATGCAAAAGCTATGAGCCGGTCAATGACAACGAGGAGCATGCTCCCACGCGCACAGTCGTGGGGCAGAATCGTGAGACATCCTTCGGAGAACCAAAAGGAAACAATCCGGAAATGGTGATGGAAGTAGGAGATGATGTTCACAAGCAGGAGCAGCAAGAGCAGGAGCAGGAGCAGGAGCAGGAGCAGGAGCAGGAGCAGGAGCAGCTAGAACAGAACGGAGAAGACGAGGACGATGAAGGGGAAGGAGAAGTGGAAGTAGAACAGGAGGCACAAGAGCAAGAAGGGCCTGTGAAGCAGTCTCCGATGGAAAGTGATGAATCAGAGAAGTACAGCGACAGAATGCAGTCCACAGAAAGAACAGCAGACAGTGCGGAGTCAGAAGATCAAGAGGATCTGGAGGACAAGGAGATGACATGGATTGAAATGAAAGATGATTCGGAATTTGCAAAAGACAACTTCAGTCAAGTTGATCCATGCCAAGAAGGATTAGAAAGAAAAGGAAACGATTTAAGGCAAGAGAAAGGCATACAAAAGGAGGAAGAGGGGGAGGGAGAGGGAGGGGAGAGGGAGCAAGAGCAGAAGCTGGACGAGGAAGACGAGGAGGAGGGCGACGACGACGACGAGGGAGACGACCAGGAGGAGGGAGACGACGAGGAGGAGGAAGAGGAGGAAGAGGAGGAGGAGGAGGAGGAAACCAAAGAGGAAAACCACTTAGAGGTCGACGACACGCAACACACAGTCGAACAGCAATTGGAGGGTCAGGAACTCAAGGAAGGTGGAGGCGAGAACCAAAAAGTAGAGGAAGATGAACAGGAGCAGAAACGACAGATTGACCCAGAGGGGGTCAACGCCGCCGACCAGGAGAGTCGTGCACAAAACTCGGAGGCAATGGGGATTGAGGCAATTCAGGGACGTTCGAGGAACAGAGGCGATGATAGTCTTGATCACGAAAAACTTGAATCTTCACCAGGAGTCCGAGAACTGAGCCAGGGAGAGGACGATGAGCAAAATCAGATGGAGAAACAGGTCGATACCAACCACGAAGGGAGAGAACTGGGTCACCTAAAAGCAGGCAGAGCAGCATCTCCTCGATCTCACGCACACGATGAAGATGCTGAAGACAAGGATGGATATGGAAGACTATTGTTGACTCCCAAGCCTGCAAACCAAGCACCGACACACCCACAACAACTGACCCAATCACAGCCCATGCTCTCTGATGACTCTAGCACACAGCCCAGCAAGAGCAAGAGGAGCTTGCAAGGGAAGATCCTCAACTTGATTTCCTTCTTCGAGGCGCAAGACACATCACACAGCCCGAACAAGCCCCCACCGAGGTTCGCTGGGGTGAAGGTGAAGACATCATTGCAGGAGGTCCTCACCTCGTACAACGACCTCTGCTCGACCAACACGACGCTGCGGAAGAAGATCAGTGAAGTGACGCACTGCCCCACCTGTGGCAGCGACCACTTCATCTGCTCCCACTGCAATGCTAAGATCGATCTCGACAACGTCGACAAGAGCATCCTTTCTCCCCCAGGAAGGACTGACGTGGAGACTCCGAGCTCGTCCAGTGTCCTTTCGCCGGTCACCGGCGATCAGGATCTCAAGATTTCAAGTCTCCGATGGACGAACTCGGGTCTCAGTCCAAGAGAGGAGGAGGAGGAGAGCGAAACTTCATTGAGAAAACATCATGGTCGGAAACAGGAAGCAGAGATGCTCAAGCAGGACCAGCTTACGGGCAAGCGAGGGGAGAAACGAGATGTTGAACAAGAGGGGAAGGAGACCAAGGAGATTCACAAAGCAAAACTTGAACAACACGAGATCAAGGACGAAAATGATGAGGAGATCAGAGATGAAGACAATGACGACAAGGAAGTGAAAGTTCATCAAGACGATCAGGAAATGGCAACACAGGAAGGGGAGGGGGAGGAGAAGGGGCAAGAGGAGGAGAAGGAGGAACAAGTTCTACACATTCAGGACTTGGATGCAAGCATTTCCTCTGTTGAGGAGAACGTGCTTGCATTGTCGCGAGCGCTCGAGTATCAGCTGACAAAAGCAGCCATGAAGGACGGGGAAGTGGAGCTGAAGATGCGCAAGAACAAGGAGGTCACCAAGTTGCAGATCCTCGAGGTTGTGAACGTTTGCGAGCTCATCCGTATCTCCATAGGAGAAGCATCCACCTGCATATCCGACCTTCATGTTCAGCTCAATGCTGATCAAGAGGACAGCGTTCTCCTTCGCGAGCAGTGCGCGTACCTTGCTAGCATGGTCAAGAATGTCGAGACTGAGAACTCGCAGCTGAAGGAACAAGTCCTGCACCTCAAGTCTTTGAGCCGAGCTAAGAACGAGGAGGAGGCAGCAGAGTTTGCGAGGAGCTTGAAAGAGCTGCAAACGTGTAAACAGGAGGTCAAGACTTACAAGGCTGAGATCGAGATGATGAAGGAGGAGGATAAACGGTTTCGAGAATCCTGCGATCGGCAGAAGCAGATATTTGTTGAGGAGATCCAGAGGCTGCAGGCTAGGATCGACGATTTGCTGCGAGAGCGGCAAGAGGAGCCATTGAAGCGACAAGATTCGATGCCATCGAAAAAATCATTCTTGAAATCAAGGAAATGAGGAACAGCTCAATGTCTGAAAACAGCGTGTGAGGGAGGACATGGACGGTCTGGGATAGAGATTGTCCACGCGCAATGTGTCATGTTGGTATGACAAGAAGTTATTTGATTGAATGAAAGAAATGCTTTTGTTATAAAGTCATTACTGCAATTCGTGCAGCCCAGCTTGAAAAATCCCATGTATGTATCCTGAAAGACGCTGATAGAAAATACGAAGATTCTTCTTCACTTCCCGGTTCTTCCTTCGTAAAGTGCGAGCGCTGTCTTAATCTGTGTAGGACGGCGGTCGAGGTCTATCTTGATCCGCTTCTGCTCGCCGTCCACATTCCTCGTCAGACACAGACTAACTCGCGAGCCTGGAGGGCCCAGCAGCAGTGGACCAACCTGTACACCAGGGTGAGCGAGGAACGGAGAGGAGGCAGGAGGGGACAAGGACGGCAGCAGTAAAGTCTAGACCATCCTAGATGACACTCAAAGGCTCACCTGTCCAACAGGCTTGCAGTAAACTTCTACCCCGTCAACCTCCACCAGCACGTCCCCCCTGCAGTCTGTTCAGCTCCCGTCCATTGTCGCTCGACAAACCTCCTGAGTAGCCCCGAGGCTTCGGCGGATCCGCCCGGCACGAGCCCGTCCACCACCAGCGCCCCTCGAGTGTCAGCAGCGAAGATGATTCCTGGATGATGATGAGGACAAGGGGGGAGAACAAGAGGAGTTCACCGCATCCGCATTTTGATCGCTTGTTTGACATGACATTCCCCACAATCCCCAGGCGCTCGTTCGAAAGGTCGTCTCGGTGATGGTCCTTCCTACAGTCGCAGCAGCTGAGCATGGTTGAGACTTCCTGAACGACTGTGAGATTTCTCTTCACAAGCTAAGCATGCAGGAAACGGTTTGTCAAATCTCGTCAAAGTTAGTTGCCACTTGGGTTTTTGACTGAAAATCAAGTCTACTGCGCTGCTCCCCTTGATCTCTCCTCTTCCATCCTATCCTCTTCCTCTCCTCCTCTGCTTCAGTTCTCTTCCTCTGCTCTCGTAGGAATCACTTCTCTCCCCTCCCCCTCTGTTCCCTTCCGCGTCTCCTCCCCTTCCTCCTGGCGCTTCCATTCCTCTTCTCCCGCATATCTCTCCCGGGTTGTCATCCGAGTCGTATGAAGGGGGGTAGGGTCATGAACTGGTTCAAGAACGGGTCCTCAGTCACTACTGCCATAATATCACGTGGTCGGGTGTATCAGGGATGCCACAGTCCGAGGGGGGTCGGGTCTACAACGAGGGGGTGGCAAGAAGAGGGGGTGGTGAGAAGAGGGGGTGGAAGGTTTCATTTTTTGACCTTTTTCTTTGTCAGATCGAATTCATGTCCTCCCTAGCTTGTAGCTAGCACAGGCACAAGGAGAAAGATGAGGAGGAGGGCAGGAGGAGGAGAAGAGCGTAGAAGAGAAACTAGACACTATCGACAGAAGGAGGATATGATAGTAGAACGCAAGAAGTCCTGTATTAGATGGTATTAAGAGCTCTATCAAGGTCAGCGATGATGTCGTCGATGGTTTCAAGTCCAATCGAAAGTCTGATAACGTCGTCACCGGCACCAGCGGCCTGAGAGAAGGAGGTCAGAGGCAACATGTGGCTCAGAGCACTTACAGTCCTCTGCTCGGCAGTTAGCTGCCTGTGAGTGGTGGATGCGGGATGGAGAATCAGAGATCGAGTGTCGCCCTGTACGTGGTTGAGGCGCGATGAGCAAGTCGAGTCATGTTACCAAGTTTGCAAGATGGCTGAGGAGATGACAGTTCTCTACCACCTGAGGGGAAGACTATCAAGTTTCCCTCACAACGCGAGAGGCGATACCTTTACTCCGGCATCGAACCCTCCCTTGAGACCAAAGGTGAAGACGGATCCTCCTTTCCCCTTCCAACCTCGTCAAGAAGCAACATGCCCCATCCAAGTGTCTCACCTGTAGGTAACGCTTTGCGAGGGGAAGATACTTGTTATCAGGGAGAGTCGCGTATGACACCCACGACACCTGCACAGAACTTCTTAGAGCGTCCGACACGAAGCTAGCATTGTACGACCTTCGGATGCTTGGTGAGGAACTCAGCAACACCTAGCCCGTTCTGGCAGTGTCGCTCCATCCTCAACGGTAGAGTTTCGATTCCAAGAAGGGTGAGATAGGCGTTGATCGGGGCCATGCAAGGGCCAAGGTCCCTCAGACCAACCTGAAATGAATGAATGACTCCGTCGAGATGAATGACATGTCGTGTACAGCATGTCCGTAGAGAGTGTAGGCAAGATCGCCGAAGGTCTCAGCGAAGGTCAGGCCATGGTAGGCGGGCTGCCAGCACCATTAGTGACAGGACTTGACTTAGACTTCAATTGCCTCAGGATGGGACAAGGAAGGAAACTTGTCGGGTGATTTGCTCCAGTCAAACTTGCCAGAGTCCACAACCGCCCCTCCCTGTATCATCCACCACAGTTCAGAGCTCCCCAGCGAGTATCAAGGTGCTGACCATCGCGTTTCCGTGGCCAGAAATAAATTTGGTAGTTGAATGCACCTGGACTGTGTGATCCCGAGCGCCTGCAGAACAGCAGCGAACGTACCACAATATCTGCTCCATGTTCGCTGTCGGGGTAGCAAAGCAAGATTCAGACTGACAACGAGTATCATCTCATGGCATCACTGACATGGGGCGGCAGAGGTAGGGCGTCGCCATGGTGTTGTCGATAATGAGAGGAATCTGACATGGCATTATCACGGTAACGAACATGAGTGATGTTGACATACTCCTGCTTCTCTTGCAATGTCTGCGAGAGCTCTGATGTCTGAGACCACACCGCCTGCACAAACGCTGAGTATACTTGATTCAAACTCCAACTATCTTGATACCAGGGTTTGCCAAGCTTTCAGCCCAGATGCATTTGACTTTCGGATCCTAAGTGCAAGTCGAATCAGTGGTGTCATAGCTTAGAAAGGCGAGCAGGCCAAACCTTTACAGCTTGGCGAACCTTGTCAAAATCTGCTCCAATGTAAGTGACAGAGTGTTGCTACTGTGACGTCAATGAGGCACCGTCCACATCCACGAAGTCGCAGCTCCAGGCGAATTTCTTGATGGTCTTGCCGAGCTGCACCAAAGAGTGAGAATTCAGGAAAGTCCTAGTTTGAGTAGACACCTGAGTGATACTTCCACCATACAACTTATTCGACGCCACCAGCTTGTCACCAGGCTGAACAGGTATGGGTGAGGATGCAGGAGCTAGGAACCAAAGTCCACCTGCATCAGAGGAAACAGAGCGATGAGCTGAGCAGCGTGACCCGAGGCAGTGCAGGTAGTTCCCCTTCCACCCTACCCAAAGAGCAAGTCAAATCTTAAACTGCTTCTGAGCGGAACTCTCAGCACCTCGAGGTTTGCGATGCGCTCTTCAAGAACCGATGTTGTTGGGTTCGACAATCTTGAGTAGATGTTGCCAAAAGTCTTTGCGGAAAGACCATCAGCATTGAGTGAGTGACGAGATGTCTCTCAACCTGTAAGTTGAAAAGCGATGCAGCGTGATCAACGTCATCGAAGACGTAGGCTGTACAAAGCGGTGTTCACTGCCGTTGCAGTGTAATAAACTCTCTTTACCTGTCGTCTGATAGATTGGAGTCCCTCTTGCACCCGTTGTTGGATCTGGAGCAGCACCTGCGTAGGATTCATCAGTCGAGCCCTCACTTGAAGTCATTGTTCCCACCAGCATGGATTGCGCGAGTTTCGAAGCCGCGGAACTGGATATCAGGAAGTTTCTGGAATCCACGAAACCTCAGCAAAGCCGGGGGAGAGGAGAAGGGAGGGAGGAGCTGGACTGATGAGATAAACTAGAAGATGGCACGACCCACCTTTTCGTCGTCAGTCTTCTCCTTGGTACCTTCCCCAGCTGCATTGCCTTCGCCTGAGGTTCCAACAGGTCGCCTCTTGCTATTCCCCTTGCAAGTTAGAAGAAGAGAGCGCCAGTGCCGCGTCTTCACCTGGAAATAACCCCCGAGTTGAAGCCATGCCAACCAAGCTCTCCGAACAGACGGCTGATGGGAAAGTCAGGAAAGGTCCTTGAGCCCTGCCAGCATTCTTCTGTCTCAGCTCCACCTGAATTCAATCTTGGGGCATCGATCTTGGACAACTTTCAGCCCTCCTGCCTCGGCCTGCATGGCACATAAGGGAGCATGAACTATAGTCCGAAGAAACTGACAATCTTCGCTGCTTCTTCGTTCCTCACTCCCAACTGCATCCAGAGGACTTTTGCCCCGATCTTTACTGCGTCTTCTGCGATGGGCACAACAAACTCCGACCCTCGGAAAACATCCACCATGTCGATCTTTCGAGCAGTCAGATGAATTCAAACAAAGAGAGAGATAAAGAGAAAAAGAAAGAGAAAAAAATCATCTACTTTGATGTCACTCTGGCTGAGCTCTATAAGGTCTTTGTAGACATGCTCCCCGAGAATCTTCTTTCCATGGCTGGCTGGGTTCACCGGGATGACGCGGAATCCCTTGATCGATGGATGAGACAGGAAGAGACAAGAGGAGAATTCTTACTTTTGCCATCAAGTACTTCATAGCGAAGTAGGACGGGCGATTCCAGTTGGAAGATGCACCCACCATTGCGATGGTCCTGACGTTCCGGAGGATTTCCTTGAGCCTCAATGTCACACTGGGGGATCAGGGCTGAGAGGGGGGCGCAGACCTTGATGAAGGTGTCTTCGTACACCAAGGGAGGGAGATCTTTCTTCTCCTCGCTTGTAGAGCTCATCGCTCTCCGCCCTTGGCATGTTGACGAAGGGATCTTCAATCCTCTGCAGCTGGGGCGGGCGGGGCCAACGGCAAGCCCCACGATGGATGGGTGGGAAGAGCTTGCACTGACGACGCTTTGAGGAGCTGAGAGACGGGAAGAGGAGGAGGACAGGGGGCGCAGCGCTCCCGCCATGCGAATGTTCCCTGCGATTATCCTCCTCATTAGAGCCATGGCCGCCAGGTGCTGTGAATTTACAAGTGGAGTCGGGCCATCCCTCACTCAAAATTGGTGAAGCAGGCCAACCCCTCACTTCACCAGAATGACAAGCCATCAACGGTTAGTCCTCACTACCTCCCCTGGTTAGGAGAAAATGAGTAGAAAGAGAGGGGTGGATGGCGTTTGATGATTAAAATAGCACTGATTGAGCCAACATCTAAAACTTGGAAAACTTTTATGAAAAATATGGCAAAGATTTGATATTTCAATAACAACATTCTCAACTTGGCCATCACTGTGGCAGCAAGCAAATACTTGCCAATGAAGCTATGGCGGCGTATGCACTGTTATTCGTGGTAGCTTTATGGGCAGGCGCCGCTATGGCAGGAGCCTCGTTCCTCTCCGGCTCTCTGACATGGGACAGAGTTGGAGCCACACCTCAGCTGTTATCTCCTTCCTGTGATGGGCTGGTCGCAGGAGGGGAAGGAAGTTTCGCTCCAAACTCGTGTGCCAGGAACTTCGGCAAAGTCGTTCTCACAGCGAGGATGGTGGTAACAGACACAGCGATAGGGGGAACACCGACAGCCGGGCAGCAGGTTGTTCTCAATGGAGTCACGCTTGATTATGGAGATGGAACAAGCTCTTCGAGCTTGCCCTTCCTAGTACAAGCTGTCGGCCAGACGGTAGTGAACGGCGTTTCCCTTGTCTCTGTTCAGCTAGTGTCAAGGAGCTACCATAGCTATGAAGGAGTCCAGCAGCCAACACTGACAGCATCCGTCAAGAGCACGGTGCTCAAGAGGTTCATCAGGTGCAGCAGTGGGGTCACATCGACCTGCCTTGCTCCTTACATAGATGCGTCGACTGTCGATTCATGCGCAACCAGTAGAGTGGATCTCGCCAACACCAATGTGATTCTTGAAACAACGATCTCCCTCATTGGATGCCAAGCGTGTCTTCCTGACTATGACCCGCGTGCGATTGAGTACTCCGTGTTTCCAGCAACAAACCACCATTCTCCGTCTTCAGCAATGCTTCCTGTTGTAACCATTCCTGCTCTCAGCGACAAGACACAGTCAGTGTCTTTCATAATCCCTGGTGAAGCTTCTCCCTGAGATCTTCTGGAGTGTGAATGCTTAACCCTTCCCCCAGGTGTGGATGAGGATGGAGCGAGCAGGTCCAGGAGCTGTTCATCAAGTTGCAACAACGTGGTCACGGTCTGGGACGTCAACTCGACCTCTCTCAGTGGAAACATCTTGTCCTGCAACTCCGATCCTGTCGCATCTCCTCTGAATGAAGGTTGAGCCCCCGACAAGTGTTTCATCTCACCTGTGTAACGTTGCCTCCTGTTTCCAGGTGAGTGGACTCTCCAGGCCAACGACGTCAAGGACGGAGGAGGAGCAGTTGCCACCCTTCAAGGCCCCCTCCAAGGCCCTGCCAACTCTCTCTATCTCCTTCGAGTGAAGCTCAGAGATGTGCTGGGCGTTTCTTCGGCCTTGGAAGTTGTCTTCAGGGTCTGCAGTGACATCACAAATTTCTTTGCGGATTCTACGGGAAT
The DNA here is from genome assembly GCF_000315625.1 of Guillardia theta CCMP2712. Classification (NCBI taxonomy): domain Eukaryota; class Cryptophyceae; order Pyrenomonadales; family Geminigeraceae; genus Guillardia; species Guillardia theta. The sequence goes on along the minus strand of NW_005434649.1, from coordinate 223,362 downwards.
CCGTTTGCTGAATAACCAGGTGAGCGCTACGATCATCTTCTGACGACGATGACTGCTGAGCTTGCAGGGCCATCTCCCTCCTGTGCTGGTGAGATTGAACCCTTGGCACTCGCCGATGCCGAGGAGGATCGAGTGCGTTGTGGGATCTCCTTGCACATTCGAGTTTGGGGCAGCAGCGTATGACTCCTCGGTCAGCAGTCTGCTGGGAAGGAACAGGAGCTGCTCGTGGGGTCTCTCTGACGCCAATACCCTGGGCTCTCAGAGCACAAAGTGCGTTGACAACATGCGGACCCTTGCAGGTGGGGAGCAGGTGGAGGTAGACGTCTCGCAGGCGTCCATCCAAGGGTGCATCAATGCGACTTTCTCGCGCGAGTTGAACGAGTCCAACTGCCACGTCATCGAGGAGGTTCAGACAGGGCAGACCAACCTCGTACGCAGGAGGGTGCACATCTTCGGCGGTCGGAGGAGTCACAGCTACCCGGTCGAGTATGACATTGGCAAACGCTTCTCCCTCTGCTTCCAGGCTCGCTCCTGCTCTACCTGCTGCTACGGCCCACCAGCCTGCGTCAGCGTCGAGGTGGTCGGGAGACCGCCGCAGATCACAAGTCCAGGTGAGTTTTGTTAGGATAGTCCAGCTCGACCTCATCAGCAATGCCTTTCTCGCAGCCAAGTCCCCCACCTGCGAGCGTATCGTGTTCTTCTCGAATGAGTCGGCAGTTGAGCATGTGTCGGCGTCGCAAAGAGCCTCTTGTCAAACTTTGTCAGCCTGCTGGATCGAGAGCAGCTCAGCTACTGACGTGTCTCCTGGTTCCCCCGACCTACCTTCCAGCCCAGCTCAGGTACCACCTGTCATCCAGAAGTCTTTCTGCTGACTCCCTTGACAAGTACGCGTCAAATGTCGACCCGATGATGTACTTGTTTTCAGCTTCTGACCCTGACATGGGCGATACCGTGACTATGAGCTTCCTGTCTGACACATCCATCTCCACCATCTTCCAGTTTGGCTCTCCGACAGTGTCCACGTCACCGCTCACCCTCCACCTCAACTCCAGCTGCAACTCATCCCAGCCATTCCTCCTCGCGGACGCGTGCAGATTCGGCTCGCTCTTTCTCAACGTGAGTGTCGCTCACAAGGACGGCTTCCCTTCCCCTCTCCTCTTCGACTCCGACTCGTCCTCTTCCTTCGCGGCTTTCGCGTCCGACCAGACCGTCTGCTTCCTTGCTACCGACAACCAGGTGGGGAGAGATGGTGAACTCCGGAGCTCTGCGGCTGATGATGCTCAGGCGCTGGTGTGGGGGAGGGGTCTTAACAGCTCCGAGTTGCGATGCCATAACATCAAGTTCCAGGGGCCTCCCATGTTCGTGACCAGCAGAGCAGACCCTCTAGAGTCTCCCTACTTGACCTCGGATGTCACCGGTTTCGGCGTCGGCGTCGCGCAGCTGGACATGCTGGTGGGGCAGGAGATATCCTTCACTCTCCGCGCTCGCGACCCCAACACTGAGGTCGGTTCTTGTCAAACTTTGACAGATGGGATGACTGCCAGCGGCAGGATCAAGTTTCCATCCTCCTTATGGAGAACCCTGGGATCCCAATGTACTCGCGGCTGACGCCAGCGACCTGTGTGTACAACTTGAGCTCGACGTCAGCTGGGGTGGGAGGGTCAGGATGCTCGGATGTGAGGAGCAGCTTCTCGGTGAGTACAGTGAGATGCAGAGAGGCAGCTGGTCGAGCCTGTGCCCGATTGAGTCTGAAGGATCTGTTGTTGAGTCTGTCGATCCCAAGTCTGCTATGAAACATGATGATCAGAGCAGAGATAGTTGTAACTGCCCCAACTCTTGACTTAACTTGCTCTTGCTCTGTCGCTTGCTCTCCTCAACGGAATCCTGTTCTTCTGTACTTTGTGAATGCATTCATCTCACTGCGAAACGATAGTGGGTGCCACCGGAGGACTCGTCAGGGAAGGTTTTCAGGTGGGGCTCAGCCGAGAGGAGGAAGAGGAGGAGGAGGAGGAGGAGGAGCTTAATCGCAGCTCAGGGTTTGCTTCATTGCTAAAGACAACAGCATCCAGTGCAACAAGTTGCAGAGCAGCGAGCTGACGGGAGGAGGACGACGAGCGACATCCCTAGGCTTCTACAGCCACTCCCTCTGTGTTGATATGCACGTGACAGCGGCTGAGGTGACCTGGCTGCCTGGAACAGCTGGGGGAGAACAGGCGGTGCAGGTGGTGACCTACGTCGGCTGCCATACCCAGTTCGCCTTCCTTGCCGCGGCTGGGCGGTACAACGCAACGATCCTCGTGGCGGACAACCAGCAGCTGCAGGAATGGATGCAACTCTCAATCACCCGAGCTGAGAACTTCACTCGTGGTGAGCTGGACGTCTCTCCACCTCGGGGAACCGAAGGCTCCTCCTTCCTCCTCTGCCTGGTCGCTGCAGGAGTGGGGACAGGGGAGTACACGGGGCTGATCAAGTCGCAAGGAGGAAACCTGTTGACTAGCAGGAGGTGTTTGTCAATCGAGGTGGGTGGAGGCGGCGGGGGGGGCGGGGACTTCAGCTGGTGGACTTGTCGTGAAGCTCGTTGGCAGATCCAGAAGTGCAAGTATTGTGTCAACCCAGAGGAGACACTCCTGTCAAAGGTAGGGGCGTTAAACTAGTGCTCCTCTCCTCACTCAGCCTGCATGCTGTTCCCGGCAGATGAAGAGCTTCTCCATCGACGTGAACTGGATGCGATTGTTCTCGATGAATGCCGTCGACGATTCCGATCCCAACACACAAGTTGGTTATCATTCCTTCCTCCCGTCTCCCCTCTCTGTTCCCTGCTTCGCTCCCTCCCTCCTTACTCCTCCCTCCCTCTCTCACGACTTTGCAGCGCATCTTCCATCCGGACCTGCTGTCAACTCAAGGAGTGCAGTCGATAATCAACGTCGGCCTGAGCTATGAGGTGTCAAAACACTCCCTGACCGTTAAGCTTGTCAGTCAAACTTGCCCAGGCGAAGAATAGCGACACTCTGCTCTCAATTGCCACCCGATTTCAAACCACTATCAAGGTTCTGCCAGTCTGTCTTGCCCTTCCCATCCTCCACTGTTACCACCAACTCCTACCTCCCCCTCCTACAGCCTTCTTCTCCCATGTCTGGTGATTCCAGCTTCACCATGTCGTTACCGTCTCCTGCCCATTGCCTCGTCCCTGGTCTACCTGATCCTCTGACGTTGTGCGGCAGCTCATTCTCAACCTCAACCCTGACCTTGTCGACGCTCTGTCACTCCCAGGACAAGCAATCTGTCTGATCCCATGCTCCTCGTGACCCAACACTGTGTAAAGTTGTGTATACTACATCACATCACGATTACAACTCGCTCCTCCTATCCGTGTCCGAAACAGTTCAGTCGTCCTCGGACTGGACGACGGGCGGTGACCACGGGGAAGATTTGAGGAGGCAGGAGGGGCTGGGGGCAGGGAGCAGAGAGCAGGGAGCAGGAGCAAGACCAGATCCTTAGGTCATCTCGAACGCGTCCTCTCGTTCGATCTCTTGCATGTAGCGTGAGGGCTTCTCGCTGAAGGTCGGCTCCCTGTGGTGATGACGTCACCCCAAGACGTTCGGAGAGGAGGAAAGTATGACAGAGTGCGAGCAAACAGAACAAGACAAGAAAAAATAAGGGGACGATGGAACATGAAGATACCTTGACCGCCTGCAGAGGAAGATACCCATACACATCCCGATAACCAACATGACGATCGTTATGATGATCTCAGCTGGGGACCCTCGCTTGACCTCCGCAAGAACCTGTTTCACACGGCAATCACCAGAACCTCGTGTCGACCTTCTCTTGGACTCTGCCGCAAGCAGAATGGAAGGAAATTGAACATTCTTGCCTGTTCCACGTTGGTGCAAACCAGGTCGGAGGCGATCGGAAGGCTCCAGGTCACCGACTGGGGCAGGGTAAGAGGAAAATTATGAGGAGCAATAGCAAGTCTGAAGGTAGTCCCCACCTTCTGCCTCCCACAGTTCCCACGAAGAACAAGCTCGATCTGTATTCTCCGAGTGCTTTGAGAGGACGGGTCAATGGCGCAACAGTTGCTCCATAGCTTTCACCTTCCCATCCTGTTGTTTCCATACACTCCTGTGCACACATAGTCGTGGCTGTTGTTCATGCTGCAAGACCTGCACCAGTTTTGTGAGAAATCAGCCAGCAATCACTTTACATTCTCACCCAAAAGAACGATCAACGGGTCCCACCATCCCACTGAAGTTCCCTGCAACCTGCTTCATAATGAGAGAAAACACGGGAGAGGAAGAGAGGATCAAAAGAGCAGTGAAGAGGGAGGAGGGAGGAGCGAAGAGCGAGAGTGAGGGGAACAATCTTGTTACCATGTTCCACTCAACACCCTCAGGGCATCCATCCACTTTGACTGTAAGATTCTTCGAGCACTGAACAAATCTCTATCAGCTCCTCATGTTAAGAACCTCTCTACTGGCCTGTAGATTCCACCACCAGTCATACTGGCTGGCGCAGATGCAAGCTGCATCGGCAGAAGTAGCGGGGCAAGAGCATCTCATGTACAGAACCTAGTCATCTCATAAGAGAGAGCATGTGATGTTGCTTCTCCAACTCCTCTCTTCACCTCCTCCTTTGGTCTTTCCAACACATGTCCCTCGACGTACGAACATCCTTGACATCCTGATTGCACACCCCAGGCCTCCTGCCCAAACATGATGACATGACAGGATCCATGCTAGTGTATCATCCTTCACCTCGTAGACGCCATCGTCTCCGACGCAGGCTCTCAGCATGTTCAGCAACAGCAGCACAATCGCCATCGTTCGCGGCATGGCTGACGCACCCAGTTGGATTCCTGAGAATAGAATTCCTATAAAGTAGAAACGAAAACAATAGAAATGTCTCCCGGAGGAATGGAGAAGAAATACACAATTTATTGATCACATGGAGGCGATTTTTTGTTTATTGTTAGGGATTTTGAAAATGAGGACTTGGTGCCGTGGACAGGCGGGCCCGGTCGAGGAGCTAGTCACTTGCCGGGCTGCTCCGCCGGGCCCGGGCCTCCGCCGGGCCTCCGCCCACCGTCGTGGCACCGAACTTCGGAAGGTATGTGATGGTCTTCAAGTTCTTCAGTTCGCTGCCTCCTCCTTTTCCTAGTTCGGACTTGTTAATACTTGCAGAGCAACGGCCAGCCTGGCAAGTCAAAGTCTGAGCCGCCAACTTACTAGGCTAATGAGATACAATAGACTGAAAGTTTCATTACAATCGGGACCAGGAGGTTTTATGAAAAATCAATCAAAGTCAGGCAGATTCACGTAATATTGATGCCAGTAGCTGAAAAATCAACGTCAGACTTCGTCTGTTTAGATCATCTTCTCTCCACTTGTCATCAATCTCTACATCACATCAAGAAACAACAACTTGACTTGCCTGATGTCACGAAACTTCAAGATCTTGCTCTCCGGCTGTCCATGTTCTGATCATTGAGATTGCCGAACATGAAAATATCGGCTCACCATGAAAAGGCCAATAGCGAGAAGATGAATGGGGGCATCGCCCCACCTGTGTCTTGAAGGCAAAATAAGCAGCGCAAGAGCACAAGGAGCGGAGTAAGACGTGGAGGAGCAGGAGGAGGAGGAGGAGGAGAAGCAGGAGGAGGAGGAGGAGGAGGAGGAGGAGAAAGAGGAGGAGGGGGAAGAGGAGGACGTGGAGGAGCAAGAGGAGTAGAAGGAGGAGCAAGAGCAGGAGAAAGAGGAGCAGGAGCAGGAGCAGGAGCAGGACGTGGAGGAGGAGGAGGAGGAGGAGTTGAGATGATTACAAGTAAATCCCCCTAGACTCATCGATCTTGTTGAAGAATTCCTTGTAGGCAGCCTGAACCCGCAGTCGCTCACTACGGGACAACACGGCACTATCTAGCACTCACTGATCTCCAGAAGCCGAAGGTCGAGATCTCAAAGTTGGTGTAGAACATGTTGCGATTCCACTCTCCACCCTGCAGAAGCTGTGGGGTTTCAACAGATGGCAGGAGGCAAGGGAACTTCCAACGTGGTGGGAGAGCATCGTCGTAGAGAGGGAGATATTGTTCTCATGCACGAAGTCTCTTGTGACGTCCCACAGACCCTGTTCATTGGCGATCACGGAGACGACTGGAGAACCGGAGAGAGATTCCTTCACAACTTCCTCATCCTCCTGGGTTACCACCATGTATCCGTATTCCTTGTGAGGGAGAAACGTCACGAGCAGACGGTGACTTGCGGAACGTACCAGCTTGTCCCGCGCCATTCTGTCAAACACGTCGAAAGGGATGGGAGAAAGGAGGAAACTGTTGAAAGTCTCTCAGCCGAAGTCAACACGTTCATCGCAAACCTGTCTGCATCTAGTCGCCAGTAATAATCGAATGGCTGTAGGACATCCAGGTAGAACATGTCTGGGGGTATCAGAGATGACGTGTCATAAACCATCATGCAACATCGGCAAATCGGCAGGGCAAATGAAGTAGAGGAAGGAGGGAGAGGCTGTATGGGAGAGGAATGAGAGGGTATGTGTGGTAGAGCATTCGATATTCACCGTGACAGAAAAATCTTGACATGTGTCGGTATCCATAACTCCATCGATGACCCGCCTGATTGCAAAAGTCAAGGAGAAGAGTCTGGAACGTTGTCAAGGTTCACCAGCATGAGATAAGGGGGTATCTTTGCCTTCTCTTGTTCTGTCATCTCAGGTGGGAATGCGAGCTGCGAAGAGCTCTAACAACAGTCAGCTGAAGGCAAGGAGTACCTCGATGCGATGAAACGACAAGTTGCCATCGCTGTTGCTGTTGTCAGTTCGAGGTCAACGGACAAGGAGACGATAAGGGGGAACCCGAAGACAGCAGAGAGAGTCGTCTGGTTTTCTTGCGTTAGCCTGTCATGCAAGATGATGACCTGAAAGCATATCACAGTCGCCCCATGAGAACAAGGACACAATCGCACCGGGTAAGAGAATTCTTTAGTAAAGTGATTGTATAGTAACTTGAGACTGTAGTGAAGATCCTGTGAATATGTCAGGTGAACAGTCCCTCGAAGCAAACTTACCTTCAACTCATCTTCATCAGCGCAACATAAGTATAAGATAACACCCTTCTGCAACCTCCCCGATGACTTTTTGCCTATTCCCCTCCCCTTCTTCCTTTTGTAGAAGTTGAGAGCTCGAGCGTTTTGAGCGTGAATGAATTTATCAGCATCGAGCCCTATCAAGCTCGTGTAAACAAGCTTGAAGGAATCTTCCTCGCCGCACACCTGCTTCCAACTCTCCCCACTGTTTGCCCAGGCTTCTTGACATCGCATCCAGTGTTGAGAGCATGAGATCTAAACAAATGATCAGCACACAAGAAGAGTACACCATGGTGAAGATGAACATTCATCAGTAAACTGCGAACAGTGATCTCAAATACATCAAAATCATTCTTGCAGTGTTACTCATGATTCTGAGGATAACAGCTCGATTGTCATCACGATCTGATCATCATTATCATCATTATCATCATCTTACCCATCTTATCTTCGTATAGGTAACTTCGCGCAAGTTCCCAATAGAAGTCTTTGTTGGTATGTCGCATGGAGAGAGCCTTGCTCAAAATCAAAACTTGAGACAGGACCTGCCCTCTCCTCTCTCTTCCTCCCATCCTCTCCCCCCCCCCCACCCCACTTCTCTCTCCCTCCCGCCCTCCGTTGCTCCCGTGCTCCCTCCTTCCCCTTCACTCTCGTCCTCCTCCTCCATCACCTTCCTCATGTAAGAGATTCCCTCATGTGAGCTCCCAGTCTTCCGAAGGGCCAGACCTGCCGGGAAGACACATAACTATCCTTTCCTCCAAGTCCTGACCCCACTCACCAAGATTGAAGATGAGCTGAGGTTCGCTCTGGGAACAACAAGAGTCACATCCTGCTCAGCAGCAGCAGCAGCAGCAGCAGCAGCAGCAGCAGCAGCAGCAGCAGCAGCAGCAGCAGCAGCAGCAGCAGCAGCAGCAGCAGCAGCAGCAGGAAGCACCTGGTCCAAGGAGTAGGCGACTTGAAGGTACGGAAGAGCTTCCGACGCGTTTCCCTTCTGCTCTCCAACACCGTCAGCCTTCAAGGGGGGCTCAAGCAGAACTCATACGCCCATCAAGTATCCTCCGACGTTGTTGTAGGCCTCGAACATGGTCGGGTCAGCCTCTATGGCGCACATGTAGGAGGAGAAGGCCTCTTCATCATTCCGAGCCATCAAAATCGACCCCAAGTTGTTGCAGGCCCGCCCGTGCCGCCTCACCCTTGCGATAACTTGTCGGTACGCCGCCTCTGCTTCCTTGTGCTTCCCCATCAGCTCATACACGTTTCCTATCCACGCTTGCGCGTCGCTCCACTCCTGCTCAGACGCTGTTGACAATCGTACTACCTTGCGGTATTGTTTGATGGCCTCTTTGTACTTCTTCTGTCGCCTCAAGGAGCTTCCCACTTGGATCATCACGTCCCCGTCCTTGGGCTTCTCCTTCCATGCTCTCTCATACGCCTCCTGCGCCATCCTGTGCTGCCCTAGACGCGATCGCAGCTCCCCCACCCGCATGAGCACATCAGCACTGCTGGGAGCGAGCTTGAGAGCAGACTCATACGCCGAGGCCGAGGAGATCAAGTGACCTCTCTGGAGGTGGAACATACCTAGTGCAAAGTATGCATTCACTTGCTGGGAACGATGACCGAGACGGATGCTGTTGTGAAGCGACGTCAAGACTTTTCTGTCATTGTCCGCCTGTTCAGAGCCCTTCTGAGTTGTGAGAAGATGAACAGAGTAGAGATAATAGCACAAGGCATGCTCTGGTCTGTACAAGAGTGCGTCTTTGCACATCCTTGTGTTTTCTTGTGATCCTCTCTCATACGCCAGAGAAACAGTTCGGATCAACACGTCAGCACATTCTTCGAGATGGCGCAAGCTCGTCCCGTCTCGCGTCTTCATCCCATGCTTGCGGAACATCTGCATGGCCTTCTTGACCTTCTTCTGCGCAGCACTGATATCATTGAGCTTGACCAGCAATCTTCCTTGCAACAATACGACATGCGCGTTGTCAGGTGCGATTTTGGGAATGTTGTCGATGGTTTCCAGTGCTCTTTCATAGTCTCCTTCACTCTCCATCTTGAGAGCTCTGTTGATCACTTCATCGACTTCGTCCCCGGCATCGGCAAAGATGTCGAAAAGGGCTAACAAAAGAAGGAACGAGAAGAGCCAGCTCCCTCGCGCCTTCTCGCCCATGTTGAACGGTGCGATCTCGACCTCTCTTCTTCAAACCTGCACTTGTCTGACAGCCTTAGCTCTCTCCCTTCTCATCCTCTCCCTTCTCATTCCTTCTTTTCTCGTCTTCTCATCTCTTCTATCTTCACCTCCTCTTCTTCCATCTTCATCTTGCTTCGGCTTGTTGCTTTGGTCGTACCTGCACACCGCCGGGTTGCCCGACTGGAGGGGAAAGATGGGTGGGGTGTCCAGAGCCGTCACTCAACGGGGTGCACTTCCACAATTTTAGTGGAAAATTGGGGGTACTGAGGGGGATGGTCATTTGTAAAGGGGTGGTCCAGAGCAGGATTTGTCAGGGAGAATGAGATTTGGTTATGGCAGCAGCGGGAGCGAGGCGTCGGAAGATGGACGGAAATGCAGCCTGGGAGGAGGGAAAGGAGGATGTGCGATCATAGGTGAGAAGCTATCAAGATGAGATGTCAGTGAACAGCTTCAAGGAAGCATTGTCCCATCCTTTTGACGCTCTTCCAACGTTTGAAGGTACCCCATTCGATGCGGACTCTGGCCGGAAAAGCCTTGTCTTGCAGTACACTAAGGTATCTTGAGAGAGTATCATTGGTATCCACACCTGATGGTAGCACAGGCAGGCATGTTCTCGATGTCCAAGATCGGTCTGGTTCATCTCGGGGAGAGTTTGGAAGCGTACAACGAAGCGGACATGGCAAGGAAGCTGAGAGACGTCTACGACGTCTTCGTCTTCAACAGCACTTGGTGCTGGAGCCAAGACGGGTTCTACTACACCAACGGACAGAAAGTGAACAAAGAAGGCATGCTACCTTACTCCAAGGGTGACAGGTATGTCAGAGGAGGAGGAGAAGGAGGAGGAGTTGAGGATATCATAAAAGGGACATCGCTCGAGGTCATGGTAGCGGTGAGGATATTGATAGAGTGTGGTAAACAGGTTGACGCTGCTGCTGGATACGGATGAAGGCATGTTGCGATTCGGACTCAATGGCGTCCTAATGGAGAGAGCTGTTGAGAAAATTCCAGCTGGAGTTTGCTTTGCAATTTCGGGTTGTCACGCGGCTTTTGAGATCGTAACTCTGATCTTTCTTTGTGTTCCAAATATATTCATGTAAGTGAACCGTACAGGTAAGCTTTGATGACGGTCTGCTGGAGAAGGAGAAGCAAAGAGCGGCAGCGAGGCTGTATCGTTTGCACAAGAAGGCGTTCTATGAAGTGGAGCAGCTAGGAAAGTAGGAGCTCGGGCGCGCAACGAGGAATCTAATTTTGACGTTTGCAGAAGCTAGAGCAAAGAATGAACTTGAGAATGGAAAGTACGAGCAAACTCTGGAGCTCGTCTCGAAAGCCATCACTGGGTGCAGGTCGCGTCAGTTTTCCTTCCCTGTTGTGGGATGCTGATCCACAGCAGCAATGCTGGTGAACAAGGAGCAATCAAAGCGGCAGAGCTCGAAAACTTGAGGAATGTTGCGTGCGAGGTCAGTGGAGGGCGGGAGAGAAGAGAGAGAGAAATTTGAAGCAGAAGACAGAAATCCCTTGTCGATGGAGAGAAACTACATGGCAAGCTGAAACAAGCAATGAACTCGCCTTCAATCGACTTCGAAGAATGGGATCAGGTGATCAGCTTGATTTATTTCTTTCTGTCAGTCCAGTCAGATGTCTCGACATGTTGCAGATCAAGTCTGTCTTCAAGAGTTCCATCAGACAGTTCGTGATGTATACTCTCTTGTTCAGACGTGCGTTGACTAACAGGGGACATGTAGAGCGGGGCCAATTGCATGCAAGAAAGCAGATTCGACCGTCGATGTGATGTTGAGCCAGATTGATGTTGCTCAGAGATGGAAGAGATGCTTGTGGAGTAACGACTGTGCAGAAACTACTGGACGAGACTCTCAAGGACACCAACACCGTCAACATAGCGCTGGATCGAATGACCCGTGACAAGCTCGCGTTGGAGGTGGGGAGAGGCAGGAGAAGTAAAGTAGAGACGGGGGGCATGAGGGGAAGAGCAGGAAGGAACGGGGGCAGACTGTCTGCTGCTAACATACGGTTGGATGTCAGAAACAAGTCGAGGAGTACGAGGACAGACTTTCGACTGCCCTGGTGAGACAATACAGCCTTGCAGTGGCTGGGAGGGTGTAGGTAAGTAGGTGGCAGGCTGCCATTGAGAGCACAAGAGAAGTTCTTGATGTCAAGGTCTCGTTCCAACCTCGTCAGATGCCCCCCAACTATGGGGGGTCGAGTGGACAGAGAAGAATTAAGTTCAACAAAGAGTGAAAGGCAGCAGCTATCAGATCATTCACTTTGATGCAAGGGAAATCATTGACGTTAACGCCAGAGCATGAGATACAGAGAATGGACAAGGACAAGGAACAAGTATTTTGTACAGAAGAAATGAATAAGACGATTTTTTGGTTCATTCCTTGATGATGATCGATTCTTGATCAATTCTATGATGAGAAACGTAAGAATCACACCGCCAATCTTCGTACAATCACTCACTGGTAAATCTCCTCCACAGTCTTGGCCCATTTCTCCTACGATGAAACACAACTCAGCACGAACCCGCGAACAGGCACAATCGGGTGAAAAATCATCGGAATGTTTCTGTCACCTCGAGCTTCGCCCGTATGTTATGTTTCTCGGTCTTGAGGTGTCTTGCCTTATCCGCTTCACTCGTGAATTGCTTCTCACAGATGGAGCAGACAATCTGAAGTTTCAGCTCTTTCTCTCCGTACCATTGCTCTTCAAACTCAACATTCCCTTCGTCATTCAGCACCCCAAAACTATACATCTTCGACTGGAAAAGTCAAAGAATGAGAAGATTGAGTTGGAGAAAGCATCATCGATGTCGTCCCAATCACCTTGGCAGAAGGGAAACTCTTGTCCATCTCCACCGTCCTCGGCTCATATCCAGGAAAGTCATCATTGCGAAACAGCTCGACTTTCTTCAGCTTCAGGGGCCTCGCAAGCTTTCCAAGCTGAGAGACTCGCCACCACGTGTAGGGGTAGGTGTCTTTGCAAGCTACTCTGATCTCACCATGAGGCAGGGTCTGTATCATTCACATGTGATGATGAAAGTATGAGATCATGTGGATCCATACCAGGAAATCCTTCGCAGATCGAAGAAAGTCGGCAATGAGCAATCTGTTGGCAATGATGATGTCTTCGCCGTTGTTAATCTTCCCATCGAAGACCATCCGAACTCGGTCATCTGGATCGACAAGTGGGTGCATGAAGTAGATGTAGTCAAACCTCGTGTCTTTCGAAAAGTACTTCTCAAGCCTTCTCGCGTCCACATCGTGCTTGACTATCCATCCACTTGACACAATCTCATCAATGTTCCTCTGCGCGCCCTCGCCATACTTCTTGATCAAAGAAGTTTTGTTATCATAGGAAGTTGCGATCAACGACGTAATCCGTGGACATGGTGGGCTGGAGCACAGAGAGCGAGAGAAGGAGAAGTTCCCGTCGCCGACCAGGAGAACCGACATGATCACAACATCAACAGCGAGGCTGCTCTGCGAAAACGTTATCAATGTTGTCGAAGAAGTTACATCCGAAGCAGAGCTATTTCATCAAACTCCTTGGGCGCCCTGCTCCTGCTCCTGCTCCTGCTCCTGCTCCTGCTCCTGCTCCTGCTCCTGCTCCTGCTCCTGCTCCTGCTCCTGCTCCTGCTCCTGCTCCTGCTCCTGCTCCTGCTCCTGCTCCTGCTCCTGCTCCTGCTCCTGCTCCTGCTCCTGCTCCTGCTCCTGCTCCTGCTCCTGCTCCTTATGCTCCTGCTCCTGCTCCTGCTCCTGCTCCTGCTCCTGCTCCTGCTCCTGCTCCTGCTCCTGCTCTGCCATACTTTCTCTTGATTCATCATCTCTCTAACACTCTCTCTCCGTCGCCATCCCCTTCGTCGTCACGGTCTATCATCCTTGTTGTCTACCCCATGTGGAGGCCATGCACATGCCACTGATTTAACACTATGTGTTGACCTTAACGTTAAAATAATTTTCTATTTTAACGTTAATAACAAACTGTTAAAGTTAAAAAGTGGAATGCGCTCCAGGATGGTCCGATGCAGCTATGGTTCCAAATGTGCGATCGTTGCGATGATGGCGTGGGACCTGATGGCATGCAGCGTGAATGTGAAGAATAGCGAGCAAATGTGGAAGAGGAGCAAGGAATCTTGTTCCCTTTGTTCTCTTCCTCAAGATCCCTTGGAGGCACATTTTGGATCCATCCTTCTGAATCCTTCAATGCACCTCCGTGGAGGGCAGGGTCAGAGGAAGTTGTTGCGCCTTCGGCAACAACGAAGGCAAGAGCGGATGCGTGATGAGCTTGAACTGCGAGGTCTGAGTGAGATAGATGGCGCTATGCTGAAGAAGAAGATGACGAAGAGGCAACAGCAACAACTACAGGAACCGCTGCCAACATGGGAGGAATACCGTGAGAAGCTGTTGGAGAAAGAGTGGAAAACAGCCGAGAGGCGCATGAAAGCGATACAACGCAATGAAGAATTGCAAAGTCTGCGGACCGATCAAACATTCGCCAAGAACGAAGAGGATCTCAGTGAGGAATGGCAAAATCTGCCCCCCATGCGCAAGGTCAATGATGGCAAGGGACACATAGATTTTGTAGGAGAGAGCCTTTGTCCTCCAAATATCACTGACATAAATGAGAAGTTGGTGTGGATAGAAGATCACTATGAACCCTTCGACAGGTACATCACCATGGAAGACATCATCGCCGACCAGAGGGCTACAGCAACAGTCACGGCGAAAGAGAAGCTGCGAGCATGCACCAAAGAGCTTATCAAGGATCTCAACATCTCAGTTCCTGGAAGCTTGAAAGAAGCGTCCATAAGGGTGAACACCAGCAAGGAGGACCTTGACGCGCGGGTTGAAACGATGGTAAGTTCTTATCAACGCTTCATCTCTGATCAGCTTCTCCAGACCATGAGACTGCGAGAGATCTTGAAGTTGAACTCCTTCGACGTTGATGCTCTCTGTACCTATGGTATTGCGCTACACACATGGATGGATGACGCGGATGGAGCAGAGGTGAACTGACTTATGACCAGCGACTGCCTGACTCGTGCTGGTGTAGTACATGTTCAAGCGCGCTCTGCTCGTGAACCCCAAGCACGCCACGACGCTCTGCAGCTATGCGAGGCTTTTGAGAGATGCGCGGGGAGATCACAACAAAGCTCTTGAGCTCTTACGCAAGGCTGTCGAGGTGATTCGCTCCTCATCTCTTCGTGTGCCTGATACACCTCCTGGACAGTATGAACCAGAAAATCCATGGCTGAAGCTTGTCTTGAAAGAAGATGAATGGAAATCCTACGCAAACGTTCGAGTGGACAGAAAAGTTGACTTCTCCTCGAAAAAATCAACTGACGAGGGAGTCGGTGTTCAGCTCGCCAAAGACATATGAGAAACAGCATTCGAGAAAGACGTTAACACCAGGATTCCAGTCTGAAGTTGTACATAAATATTCGATAATACTGAGATAACAAAAGCGATTGTTCAGAAATCAGTTTGGATCCTCGCATGCTAATGAATGTAGTTGTTATGATTTAATCACATTCAATCTCTTGCGATGCTACAAAGAAGAAGATACAAGTATCACCAGTCCGTCTTCCGAAGCAAGCCGATAATCAGGAGCTAAGAAAGCGTGTTCAGGTTTAAAGCTTTTAGGTTGGCGCAGAAAGGATCTCAAGTCAGATACGAATCAAGAACTCTTTGCTTCCGTTTGTTCCGTCTGGGATTAATTTCGCGGTTGTCGCTTTACTTTTGATAACTTCAAGGTATTCATGCTTGTCGAATACCCTGTCGTCCATTCCTTTAACGATGATGATCGCACAGTGGCGTTGGAAGGGTCGGTTCATCACGATCCTTTAGGGTCTCCGTTGACATTGCTTGAAGGCTCGTTAACATGTGTAAGAGCCTCGTGGTTTACCGGACCCGAGAATGATACTGCACACCGTACCCCAGCACGTGTAGGGGAATAGGTTTGTGTCCTAGCCGACAGCAGTAGCCTGTCGTGCTCGTTGTGTTCTAGTAAACGCAGCAGTGATTGCTCTAGTGATCCCTCGCTGATCTCAAGGTTGTGTGTACAACAAGCATTGAAAGATCGGCTTGAATCAAACAGGCATCAGGGTCAGCAAGACGTGTGTTTCATTCAAAGATTGACTTGAATCAAACAGGCATCAGGGTCAGCAAGACGTGTGTTTCATTCAAAGATTGACTTGAATCAAACAGGCATCAGGGTCAGCAAGACGTGTGTTTCCGATTCATTCAAAGATTGACTTGAATCAAACAGGCATCAGGGTCAGCAAGACGTGTGTTTCAAGACGTGTGTTTCATTCAAAGATCGACTTGAATCAAACAGGCATCAGGGTCAGCAAGACGTAAGTTTCCGATTCATTCAAGGATTGACTTGAATCAAACAGGCATCAGGGTCAGCAAGACGTGTGTGTTTCATTCAAAGATTGACTTGAATCAAACAGGCATCAGGGTCAGCAAGACGTATGTTTCCGATTCATTCAAGGATCGACTTGAATCAAACAGGCATCAGGGTCAGCAAGACGTGTGTGTTTCATTCAAAGATTGACTTGAATCAAACAGGCATCAGGGTCAGCAAGACGTAAGTTTCCGATTCATTCAAGGATCGACTTGAATCAAACAGGCATCAGGGTCAGCAAGACGTGTGTGTTTCATTCAAAGATCGACTTGAATCAAACAGGCATCAGGGTCAGCAAGACGTGTGTTTACCTCTCGGGTGTGGAAAAGGGAAAGTCCCGTCCCTTGTTGAAGTCTGAATGACCAACATGGAACTTGGTCATGAGTTTCCTTTTTTTCTGCTGTAAAAGTTTTTTTTAAAATGTCGTCGTGGCGCGGGAATGGTCCCGGTGCGCGCAGTTAAGTAAAGGTATCAGTTAAGTTTGAGGGACAGCAGTCGGTAGGATGAGGGTTGTTCTCGCTGTCTTTTCTCTTCTCGCCGCATGGCCTAACTTAACTTTGAGTAAACAACAAGAAGGTGTTAATATTTACTATTCTTATTGCTGCTGTAAAACTATTTTAGTTCACATATCACGTATTATCAGTCTGAGGGCCCTGAGTGCCGCAAGTTCTGTAGTTGTAAACCTACCCCCTTTCATCGACCCCAGGACCCCCGTGACAGCATCAGGCTGCCTTTCAATCAGTGCCATGACTCGTTCCCTTTCCGAGTAGTAAACTTGGTTTTAGTACGTGCAGCGTGCGGACGGGTCATAGAGAATCGAGTCACAAGCATCTCCGAGGCTCCGAAGGGTCGCGAGTTGGTCTGCCTTTCAATTCGGAGAAGCTTACTTCCCGGTTGACTTCAACGCATATGTGCCACCCCATCATAACAGCACCCCCCTCTGTGTATGCTTCAGTACCCCACCCCCTATGGTCTCTTGCCTTTCAATATGCCGTGACCCTCGTCAGGTTCCTTTACAAGCACTTGCAAGGTTGCCACACGAGCAATGCTCGCCAGCCTCTCCTACCCCATGCTCCCCGTTTCTCTCCTTCCCTCTTCCCTCTCCTACTCTCCTACTCCCTCCCCTCCTTCCAAAAGATCCTTCACCGCCTGTGTCCAGTGCCGGCTGCGCAAGACCCGCTGTGACGAGCAAAGCCCATGCTCCCGCTGCATCCGCTCTGCCAAGGCCTCGTCATGCTCCCGCCTGTCAGAGGGTAACGACCAGAGGTCTCAAGGCCATGTGCTGCAGTCAAGCCATAGGGCGACCAAGGCTTGTCTGAGCTGCCAGATCAAGAAGGTGCGCTGCGGCGACGCTCGGCCCTGCGCTCGGTGCTACCGGATGGGTGAGGTTTGCTACAGCGAAGGAGGGCTAGGGCATGGAGCGCTGCCTCCAGTCCTGCAGCGGAGGCGAGAGCAAGTCGTGCAGGCATGCGAGCGATGCCGGAGGTCGCGGCTCAAGTGCGACTCCGTAAGGCCATGCAGTCGATGCGTGAGGAGCCTTCATATGTGCGTGGACTGGCGGGTGAAGCGGCGAAGGAGCGGGAAGGAGGATGAGGGAAGGCAAGAGGGAATCGAAGACGAGGACAAGAATACAAATGGCTACAGCTGGGAGGATCTGCTGGTGAACCCAGAGGTGGGGAAGCTACAGCCATGGACGGGCCTGGCAGACGAGGCAGCGTCGGAGGAGAGCATCGAAGGAGGATGGTGGGAAGAGCTGGCATTGGAGGAAGTTGCAGAGGGATCGGGGGCAAAGCGGGAAGAGGGAAGCGCGACGTATAGCTTTCAGCAGCCCTCTATGGAGTCCATGGATTTTTTCATCACTTCTCAACTGCAACAAGGCGTTTGAAACCGGGAATGAAAATGGTGGTTGAACGTGAGCCACTATCTTGGATGGAAAGCAGGAACTGCAAATCGGAATCGATGAGTTGAGAGAAGGAGCAGAGAGAGGGACTTGTTTCTCTTTAGCATTAGCTTGTCTTCTGTTTTCATTTCTCTGCGACGTTTGAATAGAAATCGAGTTGAGCTTCTCCAGCAGCCACATTTCGTCAGCCATGGCCCTGCCTCGCTGGGACAGTAGTTGGTACACACAGCCCTACATCACCTCGTAAGTCTTTCCGACTAAAGGCAAGGTCGTCGTCTCACCATCGGGTTTGATCCGCCTGCCCCTGCTCTAGGGAAAAGAACTGCGCGAGTTATCCGCCGTGCTGCTAGTGGACAGGTTTTCTGGACAGTCTTCGGTCCTGCGGAGCAGGACCCAGCCTGCGGAGCAGGAATGTGCAGCGGGTGAAGGAGCAGACTTCGTCATAGGGCACTGCCACTTCTGGAAGATGAGGAAGCCTGCTTGTAAGCGGATGATGATGAGTTTAAGAGGGTGATAGGATATGTTTGCTGACTTCCTGTCTTTCTTAAGTAGGTGTCCTAGGCAGTCTCGTTTCTTAGGAAATTAGATTACTTACTTTTCTTTATCTCTAACGTTGATTTGGAGTAAATTGCCGTTGAATCGTGCATTGCTGTCACACGCTTGTTCTTTGGTTTCTTGACGGGATCACTTCGTGTGTCAACACTGGATCGAGAGATACTTTTAGGAAGTTTTCCTAACATTTTGGTACGCGAAGGCCTGGTTTTCCTCTCGGAGTTGTTGTGTTGAAAGAAGTTGTTCAAGAAAACATGGATAGGACGAGCATTCAGTCAGGTAGCGTTGTCTCGGACTTCATGAGTCGAAGCATGTCGCGGTTGGGCAGCTTTGTGAAGGAGACATTGAATGGGTCAGCAGAGCCGCGCTTTCCTACGGTGACAGGCATGTCGCCGCAGTCACATGCGTACGATCCGTCGGAAACTGTCATTCAGCAGGAGGCTGTCGTACGTGCCGACAGTGTTGACAGTGGTCGTACAGTGCCTTCATGGTTGGAGAGCAGGGATGAAAACGATGGTCCCGCCCTTCCCTTGAAAGCCAGTTTTCGTGACATCGTGGAGGAAAACGAGCACCTACGCCGGACATGTAGAGAGCTCAGGTCTGTGGAACAGAACAACATGGATAAGATGCACAATCTCGTAAATGCACTCGCAGAATCCCAGAGAGAAGCTGATCGCAAACTCCAGGATCTTGTGAGGGCACTTGAGGAATCCCAGCGAGAGAACCGTAGGCTTGCCAAGGAGGCAGCGGAGATGCGTGTACTGCTTTGTGAGCGGGTTCGGGAACCCGAGGACAAGCCTCCCAAGCTTAAGCATGCGGAGAATGACGGTGGCCAGATTTGCAAGCTGGATCCGAAGTCATTGTTGCAGTACAATGGTGAGCAGACCATGGAGAGGTCGGTGGTCTCATGGCTCGGATATATCGAAGGCAGGTGTAAATTTCACCGTATAGCACGCCATCGATGGGTAGGAGCGGCCATCTCTGCGTTCGGACCGGAGGTGCAGCTATGGTGGGCCACACTCCCGATGGTTGAGCAAGATCAGTTCTCTGCTGAGCATGGTGATTGGGAACAGTTTGTGGAGAAACTGTTGTTGAAATGGTTACCATTCGAGTTTATTGAGAAACTTGAGCGTCATGTGCAGAAGCAGGCTAGGCAAGGGCCCAAGGAGTCCGTTGAGGCGTACACCGCAAGATTCCAGGCGATGGTTACACACCTGCAGGCGTGCTACCTTGTGTCCAAGAGACCTAGTGTTGCGCTAGGTAGCTGGGAACGCGTCTTTGTCGATGGAATACAAATGGACTATGCACGTGCTATGCTACGGAAGGAATTGAGCATGCTGATGGAACGCGATGGTAAGACGTTTGGGATTACTTATCATGCGGAGCCGTCGGAGATGGGCAAGTATTTGC
This sequence comes from Guillardia theta CCMP2712, assembly GCF_000315625.1. Taxonomy (NCBI): domain Eukaryota; class Cryptophyceae; order Pyrenomonadales; family Geminigeraceae; genus Guillardia; species Guillardia theta. The sequence continues at coordinate 203,792 of NW_005434649.1, read as the reverse complement.
CGCAGTTGTATCGCGAAGCTCTTAATCTGCGTCAGAGACACCCACAAGACGGTCAGACGAGCCTTCATTTCACCCAAGCACAATCTCGTCATGAGGGCAAGCGGTCGGCTCCTACTCAGAGCGAGGACATGCAGGGCAAGGAGAAGAAGTTCGACAAGAAGAAGGTGAAGTGCTACAACTGTCAGAAGTTCGGTCACTTCAGAGACAAGTGCCCTCTCTTGTCGAGGTCTGAACAACCGTCAGCTTTAAACCAGTGACGTCGGTTGCCGCGGAGGGCGCAATCGACGGGGGCACGGGTTTGCAGACTTCGAATGTTGTCTTCGACCCGGGCACACCTCCGCCAGAAGATCCTAGGGATGTTCGTCAATGTCGTATCACCGTTGACTCTCACAGGATCAAATCTCTACCTATGGTACCGGTGACCTTTCGGTTCGGGAACCAATCCATAGTTCTTAATGCATTGCTCGATACAGCTGCTGAAGAGTCGTTTATCAGCACGAAGGCAGTGCGCAAATTTGGTCTGTCGGTCACGGATGCAGAAGTTCGCAAACGAGTTATCATGGCCGACGGGACGAGTAGGTTGTCTGATATGGTTTTCCAGACAAAATTGGGCGTAGGCTCCAGTTTCAAGAGTAGTGGGTCGTTCTACATGCTTGACTTGCCGCATGCGGACATGATCCTGTCATGGGAATGGATGCGTGCGAACAAGATCGTGATTGATGCGGGTCACCCCAGAGTCTTTGCCAAGTGGCGCAAGAAGATGGTCGAGCTTCCGTTACTTGTTTGCCCAACAAACAAGCAATTCGGGGCTGCGGACGCCTCGCTGTGTCAGGTACTTTCTTACACTGAGGCAGTGAGAGACCTCAAGCAGAACGATTCGGAATGGTACGTGGTACATTTGTGCAACCTGTTGGAGATGGCTCAGCCGACAGATGGTGCCACGAGTCTCGAGCAGAAGGCTGCCGAGACGATCATGGAAGATTATTCGGATGTCATTCGTGACGACATTCCCAGTGACGTTGTTCTTGACCGGTCCTTCAAGGCGACGATTCGACTCAAGGATAACGTTGAGGCGGTGCAAAAGAAACCTTACCCTGTGCCACTCGCGTTGGAGGAGGAGTTGAAAGCGAATCTTGCCTTCTTGTTGGAGCGTGGGATCATTGAACCTTCGACGTCTGAGTTTACGTCTCCCGTAATCTTCACAAAAAAGTCTGATGGTACATTGCGTTTTTGCACTGATATGAGGTTCGTTAACAGCTTGATCCGGAATGATAACTTTCCATTGCCGTTGGTGATGGAGCTGATAGAACGAGTGGGTCGAAAGATCATGGAAGAGAGAGCGCGTTATGCTTCAGAACCTGGGGCACGGTTGTGGATCAGCTCACTCGACCTGGCGAAAAGTTTTTGGCAACTTGAGTTGGACGCCGCGTCGAGGAAGTACACCTGTTTCATCACGAAGTTTGGGAAATATCAGTATCGGAGGATTCCTTTCGGCTTGGTAGATTCGGCAAATCAATTTCAGAAATTTCTCGAGAGTGTTCTTCAAGGTCTCGAGAATTGCCTGAGCTATATCGACGATGTTTGCTTGATCAGTTATGGGAGCTTGGAGAGACATGAGCGTTTGCTTCGACAGGCTCTGGATCGATTTCGTAAAGAGCAGTTGTTTGTCAAGAAGTCGAAATGTAAGCTGTTTCACTCTGAAATTGATTTCCTCGGTTTCCACATCAGCGAGGCAGGCGTCTCGACGCAAGAGAAAAAGGTACAAGCGATTGTGGATCGTTCGGCACCGCAAACAGCGAAAGAACTCAAGTCGTTTTTGGGAGTGTTGAACTTTTACAGGAAGTATGTGCCGGATTACGCAGCGTTAGCACTTCCGCTAACGAATCTTCTACGTAAGAATGTGAAGTTTTGTTGGGATGACGCGCAAGAGGCGGCCTTTCAGGAGCTGAAGAAGCGTTTGATATCAGCCCCTGTTTTAAGGTACTTCAACCCAGCGTTAGCTACTTGCGTGTTGGTCGATGCGAGCGACTACGCCATTGGTGCTGTCTTGACACAACAGCATGGCGAGGATCTATTGCCTGTCGCCTTCTTCAGCAAGCGTCTCAACAGTGCCGAGGTAAATTATTCAGTGCGCGAGAAAGAGCTTCTGGGATTGATTTCAGCATTGGTGCATTTCAAGTTTTACTTGTACGGACGCAGGGTGTTGGTTCGTACAGATCACAAGAGTCTCAAGTATCTTCTCACGCAGAGCAACCTCACGGGTCGATTGTTTCGATGGAGTCAAATTCTTGCTGATTTCGATTTGGATGAAATCTCCTACATTCCTGGAGAAGAGAATGTCATCGCTGACTACCTATCTCGTCCGAACGATTCTACGGTTGTGCCGTCACAGAGTGCGTTAGACGATGAGATTCGACAGCGTGCTGATTTGGTCAACTTGGATCCTACCTTGCTTTGTACCATCTCGTCCTCTGGGGAGGGGGAGGTGATGGAGGTGACTGACAGTGATGCAGAGGTTGTTACGCACTGCTACGCTCTAGCAACAGACAACGCATTTACAGCTGATGTCGTCAAAAATTATCAGCAGGACAGATATTTCGCGCAGGTTCTCCAGGACATTCAACAGGGAAACCTAGTTCCAATGCAGCGTCGAACTTATTTTCTGCGAGACGGAGTCTTGTTTTGGAAGGACTCGCTTGGTCGGGAACGTGTGTGTATTCCTTATCATTCTCGAGCGAAGTTCTTGCGCCTGATTCATGACGATTCTTGCCATGTAGGGAAGACGAAGACTTTCTTGAAGGCGTCGCAAATTGCCTTCTGGCCGAACATGAGTAAGGACGTCGCGAACTATGTCAACTCGTGTGCGGAGTGTTTGCAAGGCAAGAGTTACAAGCAACGAGCGGCTGGCGAACCGCACAGTCATTTGGTTCCGCGTGAGCGTTTCGAGAAGGTTTCAGTGGATTTGCTTACAGCGCTGCCCACCTCAAAGCGGGGAAACGACAGCGTCTTGGTGTTTCTCGATCAGTTTTCCAACAGGGTGTTCTTGTATCCGTGTAAGAAGACGATCACATCGAAAGGAGCAGCTCGTGCGTATTTCGAGACGGTTTATCGTGCTCAAGGGATTTGCAAAACGTTGGTCTCGGACAACGGGAGTTTATTTTCTTCAGAATTTTGGACTGAGTTGTTCACTCTCATGGGAATCGACATACGCCATAGCAGCGTTTATCATCCGCAGTCGCAGGGACGAGTTGAGAAGTTCAACAGTGTCATAGTTGAAGCCTTGCGGATCTACTGCATGCGGCACGATAGCAAGTCTTGGGATGATTATCTCGTACATCTGGAGACAATTTGGAATACGACCGTTAGAGATGCGACGAATCTTACGCCGTTCGAGATCATCTATGGCAGAGACGTTCGTACAGTTTTGGACCTGACTCCTGACGATCGTGCTGAGGACGTGGAGGAAGTTCGTGACAAGATCATGGCAGCCGTCGACTTGGCTCGCGATGCGTTAACGTTGTCAGCGATTCAGAAGGAGAAGACTATGAAAAAATCTCGGAAGGATCTGCAATTCAATGTTGGCGACTTCGTTATGTTGTCGACACGCGATTTGAAGTTGCATGAGTCCATGGGCAAAATGTTAGGAAAACTTCCTAAAAGTATCTCTCGATCCAGTGTTGACACACGAAGTGATCCCGTCAAGAAACCAAAGAACAAGCGTGTGACAGCAATGCACGATTCAACGGCAATTTACTCCAAATCAACGTTAGAGATAAAGAAAAGTAAGTAATCTAATTTCCTAAGAAACGAGACTGCCTAGGACACCTACTTAAGAAAGACAGGAAGTCAGCAAACATATCCTATCAGAGGGCAGGAATAACAGAGCTTTGCGTGGTTGAGACGCAAGGCAGACAAGAACCGGATGAGAGTGTGACTTTTTTCAGTAGGAAGAGCGTATGCTACATAACGACTGCTACCGGACATCGCCTGACAAGTCTCAGTACACTTGCCTGTGAGGATTTCAATAGTGCTTTGGAAGCAACAGGAGAAGAAGCTGCAGAGAGTCTTTGACGATCGAGGTTTGTGAACGTTGTGAGCCGACAATGTTTCACCGGAGAGCTGCTGGACTTTGATGTTAGTGTACTCGGATAAGAAGCTTTCTTTGCTGTTCGGAGGTAGAATTACTTCATGCTATCAGACGACTGATGCTCAGGCTAGTTGTCCAAGGAGCTAGAGATCTGCTTCATACTCTGCGGGCTCACCGGCTCTGCTTCATGAATCTCTTCCTTGCTGTAGATGTCGATCAGCGCCCTCTCAGTGACTACAGTGCTGATGTGAGCTTTGCGGTAGTAGTCCGAGTCGATGCGCAAGTTTGAGATCACGTTGTCGAGGGGATGGAGCTTGTAGATCGCGTCCCTTGCGGTATAGGAGCCATAAGGCGCGCAGAAGTGAATGTGGAGCTGGAAGACGCTCGGCAGGTAGTGGATGTACGCCATCACGTCGTGCTTGTCAAAGTTTCTCGTGTTCAAGATGTAGTCGACGCAGGTTGTCTGAGCCCGCTGCAGCATATCCGCATGCTCGCCGCGCAAGTCCCTGAGGGATCGGAGGGAGCGATCCTTGATGATTGCCAACCAGTTGACTGTATCCTTGTCGTTGCGAGCCTCGGTGTCAGGGAGGAAGATCATGTCAGCAGTCTCAACTAGCACCGCCTCCTTCTCTCGCGTCCCCTCAAGGATCTCGTAAATCCATTGCTTCCTCGGGCATCGCACCTGCTCCTCCACGTACGTGCGCATTTCCTCGCTGAAGGCACGCGATGGAGTGCAGGTAACGACGTGCCGCTTGCCGCCGGACCCTCTGCTTGTGATCAGGTCTGATCCTGGAGAATTCAGCTGCAGAGTAGTTTTTAACGCAGGTAAACAGGAGATGAGAGCTTGACCAGCCGCGGGTGATCGTAGAGAGAACTCCTGCAGCCAAGATGAGTGAGTATGCAGTGAGAAGAGTGGAAAACGAGTACCGCTGTATCGGCGAGCTGAAAAGTGAGGGACTAGAGAACAAATCATCGAAGTCATCGACACTGCAAAACTTGTCAAGATGCAACGTCTGTGCCGATCAAATGGACCTGTCCGAGGAGTCCGAGTCTGAGAGGTCAGATCCCCAGAAGTCTAAATCAAAGTCTGCATATGTTTTCAGTCAGCCTGTCTGGCAACGCAATCATCGTCACACACCCCGTCTTCTCTTTCTTTGATGACCAAAGCAATTTGTCGAATCGAAGAAAATATGTCAACAAGCTTTGAATTGAAAAGAGCAGTCTATGTTGTATCACCGGTTCGAAAACAAGCTCAATCGTGGTTCCACTTTTACTTGCTCACTCACGTAAATCTGTTGCAAGTTTCAGATCTCAATATGACTACAACAAATCAATTGCAAGGAATGCACAATAGGCGCTTCACCCGCAAGCCAAAATTCCAACTGGGAATGTTTTTATCCAAGGCTTTACAAACCTGGCGACAAACTCTCTTAGGATTTTCTTTGACTTGATCTCACGTACCTCACGGCATTTACTCAAGACTGTCTCATCTTCGTAATTGACGAACCCGATTGTGGTACGCTGAATTGAAAATGATCAAATCACATGATTTACATGAACCTGACTCCTCCTACCTTTCCATCCTTTTTGGGCATAACCTTAACATTTCTGATTGGTCCAGCTCCTTCGAATAATCTGAATGACAAATTCAAACCAGATTAAGTGCCGTCACGGCACTGACTGTGAGAGATTCAGTTCTGTGGCTGAAGGATTCAAGTTACAAACGCAGAAGCTTATCCGTCCTCGCTGTTCATGGCCTGAAGATTGATCTCTTGACAACAGAGGGCCGATCGGAGGAAGCTTAGGGCTTGAAGGTGGCGAAAGCACGATTCTTGGTGGAGAGAAAGTAAGGTTTGAAGGCGAAAATGTCGGGCTTATGGGCGAGTACGACGGGCTTGTGGGCGAGTACGACGGGCTTGTGGGCGAGTACGACGGGCTTGTGGGCGAGTACGACGGACTTGTGGGCGAGTACGACGGGCTTGTGGGCGAGTACGACGGGCTTGTGGGCGAGTACGACGGGCTTGTGGGCGAGTACGACGGGCTTGTGGGCGAGTACGACGGGCTTGTGGGCGAGTACGACGGGCTTGTGGGCGAGTACGACGGGCTTGTGGGCGAGTACGACGGGCTTGTGGGCGAGTACGACGGGCTTGTGGGCGAGTACGACGGGCTTGTGGGCGAGTACGACGGGCTTGTGGGCGAGTACGACGGGCTTGTGGGCGAGTTCACCGGTTGCACCAACTTGCTTGTTGTCTTTTGCTTCTTTGCCTGAGTGTCATCTGTGCTTGAAATAGGATGCTCCTGTTGATTCGCATACATGGTCCCTTGTTCCTCCCCTACCTCACTTGTGTTTCTCATCAATTTCGGATTGATCCACGATTTGTTTTTGAAGCGGAATCCGCTCATTTTCAAGCACTGATCTTGCAACAAAGAGCAGTTCGCAAAGAATCCACAAAAATTGCGAACAGCCCGAGAATGTACTGATCTTTAACTTAACTTTGAGTAAAGAAACAAAACACACCGATCTTGAGCAGAGCTCGACCTCAAACGACCAGTCTGTCTGCAATGCTTCAGTCCTCAGCAGCCTGCGGCAGTTTGTCGAGGTTCTCTCCTTATCCTTTCCCTTCCCCAAACAAAAATTCCTAGCTCAACCACCCCACCCCACTTGAAGTTGGCCGAAAGCTGGGAGGCTGCGGTCAATCATTGAATGCTGACACCGTGGCACCGGCCGGGGGCCCGAGGCCGCCCCCGGGTCCCGGTCACGGTTGGGCCCGTCGCCAGCCGGGCGCCGTGATACTGATACTTGCCGGGAGCGACCGAACGCCACGGACGCCGGTCGGCGAACTTAGAGGATGAGGTAGGCGAACTTACTATTATCGGATCAAGTCAGGTCACTCAGCGGATGGTTAAAGTTAGCTGATCTTATTTTACATTGAAAGTTCAAGTTGAGATGATAATATTCAAATCACTTTGGATCTGTTCCATCGTGACGAGGGGGGTTGGCGTCTCTTGTTGCGCTGCTTCATCTGTGAGGTCAAACTGTCCGTCCCTCCACTGACGCAGGGAAGTTTCAAGTCAGTCTCACTGACGATGCAAGTCAAAAGACAACCTCAAAGTGGCATACTCTTATCTGAATCCAAAAGACAAGTGTGAGAGGAGCCGATTATAATGGGTGAGAAATTCTCAACTCACCATGAAAAGTCGATGTCGAGCATCCTGGATAAACTCGCATACAAGTTCGTCCTGTTTGCAATCAGTAAATCTGGAATCAGAATGTTGCTGACCAAGTCGAGTTGCCATGTACGAGCCATGAACCGCATGATGCTCTGCAGATTGCGGCAGCATTCATTTTGTACAGCCTGATAAAGAATACTCTCATTCCAATGGCAAAGAAGAACTCTTGCGGTACACGGCACCTGACTAGGTGGTGGAAGACTTTCTTGTGGCTCATCGTTTCCCTGTTTGCGAACTACAACTGATCAGCGAAAGTCTTCCTGGCATGCAACTCCGGTACTTGCACTCTTCCTTGTCGGGTAGATCACATGCATCAGTTTAGATATTGGTTTGTATACATGGCCGAATCGAAAAGTAGAGGTATCTGCATCCACCTCGTTATGATAGACAAAGTAACAGTATCACAATCATTACGAGAGATCAGGTTTTCTCCCTTCTTAGTTAAGGTGGATCTGAAACCAACGTTGTTCAAAGGCTTGATGTACTGATGAATTATTCGATTGCAACAGCTCCTCCCGTGTTTCTGTATGTTCATTGTCAAACCTTTCTGAGTTGCTTTGCTCGTCTTACCAGGGATTGCAACCAATTCAGAAAAACATTCTTGGTGATCAACTGTGTTGCATCTTGTTACGATCCTTGCATAACTGATCAATGTGGGGGAACCGTTGGCGAGTCATTCGAAGAGATCGCTGAGATTCCCTCGATATTCCCTGCATCAATCATCAAATTGTTCAACGAGGTACGAGATAGCATGACGCACTGCTTTGTCTGTTATGATACTTCTTGGTCCAATGCTCAATTATTGCGTCACAATTGATTGATTTTGAACTCTGTCCGGCGGTTCAGTTGCAAGCAAATTTTCAAAACATGAGAATCTTTCCTTCCTTAAAACATGTCCCGAAGTTGATTCCGATTCAGAAGTCAGGAGCCAGATGGATGGTCGTCCATTCACAAACAGAATCTAAAAATGAATAAACATCTTCTATTCGACTTTGAAAGCAAAGATTACTGTCTCTGGGATGTGTAAAGACAACTTTTCCCCATTACATCCCATAAAGAGCGAGTAAAATCCATGACGAGTTCGAACATCATGACTTGTAAAGCTGGATGGCTTTCTTGGCTCCCATGCTTGATCTGAGACAAACTGTTCTCAAAGGAAGACTCTCTTCGTCCTGTTGATCCATTTTACCGGCTACGATGCTTGCGGAGTCGTCTACGAGTGTATTGGTAGGTTCTGTTCTGCGTGTACGTAACGATAAGATCCGAATGCCAAATTTGCAACTTCAGTGACAAAAACATACATGGCGGGCATTCACAGTAGCATGAAACGTACTTGAATGCACATCATGTACGGTATTATCTTGCAACAGCAAACAGCTCAGCCTGCGCTTACCCGTCGAGCAAGAAACTTTCATGCCGCATGATGATACTTGCTTCCATGAGATCGTCCTGCATGTTCCCTTCCTGGTCTGCCATGCGAGCGCTTGTTGGGTCCGGCTCGTCAACAAGCATGGTTTCAACCTCAAGTAACTACCAGTAGCTTTCTCCTTTATTGACTGAAGCTTTCTAGTTCAATGTTTGCAGTACGTTACAGGATTGTGTGACGGTTAAAAGGTCATCGTACAACTTTTTGCAAAATCAGGTGTGCGGCATTGGAGTGATACAAAAAGAAACCCGCCTCAGCGTATCAAATGAACGTCATTAGAAGGCAGCACGACTATCCTACTCCTAGAAGACTCAGTCCCTTTCATTGTAAACAGCATGGGGGAAGGGGGCGGCACCCCTCTTTGAAAAATTATTTCAAAATAGTTCAAGAACTTTTAAAAATTACAAGATAATTCCGAATGACTGTATCAAAATACCGGAAACCACATTTTGAAACCCTCATACCGACTGCTCCGCCATGGGCGGTATCGAAAGTATATCCTCCGCCTTTGTCAACCAACACTACTCTTGCCTCTCCCCAGCCCCATGCGAAAGACGAGCGACATATCTCATGCACTTTTTCCTGACCTCCTCCTTTGTGATCGTTACGCCTCATCTTTAGTGGAACCACCCTGATCGCTTCGGTTTCGGACATTGCAAGGAGCAAACAACTGCCGTGGTTTGCAAGCAATGCTTGATTCAGACACAAGATTCATGACCAACGAATGTTGATGAGATGTACATCTACCTGAAAGGGTATTCAGATGGCTCGAGCCTCTCGTTTGAACCACGATGATGTCGTATCGTTCATAGGAACGTAAGTTGCGATCGATGAAGAAATTATTCTCTTGGAAATCTTCTTTTCGAAAGAAGAAACAGGATAGCGATCGTACTCCTCAAGATTCTTCGTCTGTTGCAAGTCAGAGTCGTCCAGGTAGCAGCTGGGATACAGATGCATCCTCAGCTGCCACTACCAAACCAGCAACGGCTGCGGGAGCGGTAGCGACCCGAACCTTTAGCAACGGCACTTCTGGGAAGCATGAAACGGACAGCTATACTACCTCTACTGTCTCATCTTCGACATCTGGGAGTGAGGATGAAGAGGGGGACTTTGAAGTGGACCAGAGGAATCCTACACCCCTTCCAACCCAATTCATGGAGGAGTTCAGAGCCAGGGCGAGGGTCAACACCCCACAAAGTCCTGAATCCCAACCCAACAATGATGTTGTCACGTACGACTTAACGGATGCCAGCGATGATGTCTCCATAGAAATCAAAAGCGTCGAAGAAGTCAGTGAAGTGAGCACTCTGAGCATCCGCAGCGCTGCGAGCCTGGAGGATGTATCCGACATTGTTGAGTCCGACCTTGAATCGCGTTCGCAATCAGCTTCTTTTCTCTCGCCGATGCGAATTTTGGCTCTCAAACAGCAGGCAGACTCTCTCTATGATAACGCATGCGACCTTCATAGACAAGGAAAACTGAACGAGGCCCTGAAACTGCTTAAGATGTCTTCTGACCATGCGAAAGACGCGAGCGAAAAAACTTTGGAGGCGAGATCTCTTGCACGAATGGGTCTGATATATAATCGTGCAAACCGACAGCAAAAGGCAATCATGTGCTTCCGCTATGCCGTTAAGCTGATTGGGGACCGAACCGACAACACTAAGATCACAGCACTGCAAGGTCTAGCGAGAGCGCACCGTATTCTTGGACAAGTCGACATCGCCTCGGCATTTGAGTATCAAGCTATGGAAGTGCTGGGCGCCTGCTGGCAAGCAATCCGGGAGAGGCATGAATCGTTCTCGCTGTCCATCTTGATAGACGCTGAAGACTCAAAGTCACCGCCAAAAACATTCGGAGAGAATCAAGAAAGGATCGAGAAGTACATTCGGAGGGAATTGGATGACGCAGAATCTCTCATTTCTTCTGGAGGGGGTGAAGAGACAATTCCTATCCTCAAGGCAGCTCTAGATTACGCGATGCTACTTGGGAATCTCGAGCTTGAAGGGAAGGTGAATGAGACATAAGCAATTTTCTGTTCATTCAACAGTATGGTAGGTATGCAGTCTCCTTGGGGCAGCCTACGGAAACTTTTCGGCAGACAGTGCAAGAGCACTTGACTTTTTGAAGGTTTCAGTTCAAATTCTGGGCAGCTGTAATCAGGTCATCAAATGAGAGCCACAGTCTTCATTGCTGACACGAGTTTCGCAGCTCTCAGCAGAAGCTCTGGCATACGTCCGCATGGGAAATTTGTTTCGGAAACAAGGGTATCTGAAGCCATCGATTTCTTCATACGGCAGGTCCACTGAAGGCGGCACTCGTATTTGAACATAATGAATTGACGACTCATGCCTCCAGATCATTGCAGATTCAACGCACCTTGTTACAGACGAGCTCTGGCAAGGTAGGATTCCTCTGTAGATATTTGGATCCAATGAAGCTGTTCTAGATCAAACAAGCCACCGAGACTGGGGATCTGGAGCTACTTGCTAAAACTCTCAACAATCTAGGAGAAGCCTATCATGCTCTCGGAAGACTTGATGAAGCCAAACTTGTGATTAGATCGTCTCCTTACGCTTCTACCTGAATGATTTACACGACAGAGAATGACTGAAGCGCTACAAATCAAAATCAAGCTATATGGGAAAGTTCATACGGAAGTAGCTGCGACTCAGGAAAACATCGGCTTGATCTTGAGGTGACATCGTTTGTGTCACTTGAGTTTTCCTCATTCATATTGCAGAGATATGCAATCTTACAAGGATGCTTTGAAGTATGTCAAGAACTCACTCGAGGTTTGAGGCTTTTATCCGTTACCATACTCGGCATGAATTGATCGCAGATGAGAGAGAAACTTCTGGGAAAGAATCACCGAGACGTGGCACGATCTCACGTCAACCTTGGAGCAATTCTGTTGCAGGTGCTTTGAATCCTCAGGTCCCTGACCTCACCTTTTGTGTAGCTCAAAGACAGGAACGGCGCCATGGCACATTGGACGGAGGCTGTCAAGGTATTTGGGAGCATTGGGGATGCAAATCTAGAAGGTTTGCAAACAAGAGCCACTGACCGGTTGGGCTGACTTTCATGCTAGATGGCGACAGGGAGCTACGTAACCTGAGCTGCTTGCCATTCCTCTCATTGATCGTGTTGCTTTTTTTCTGCTGGCAGTTGCACGGGCTTTGAACAACATGGCGACTATCAAGGAAAGCCTTGGAGATTGCAACGGAGCTCTGACCCTCTATCGCAAGGTGTGTATGATGGACAGTTGATGAGGAGGAGGGAGGAGATTGAGGTAAGTGGGAGGCTCACAGAATTGATTTTCCTGCCAGGCCCTGGACATCAAGCTGAGAACAGCTCCTCACTCGCAGTCCACTGCGGATTCCTTGTACAACATGGCGATTCTTTACGAGAAGGTGAGTTGTCCTCCTTTCTCCTTGCTGCCCGTGCGCTCAGCAAGCAGCAGACGGGGCAGCTGGACGAGGCGAGGAGAGTGTGCGAGCGCTCCCTCGAGATCAGCACGGAGTGTCTTGGGCGGGATCATCCAAACACGCGTGACGCGCGTGAACTGCTTAAGGACCTGATGGAGCAGCGAGCCATGGCAGGGAAGACAAGCAAAAGATAGCGCGAGACTGAAAGTCGACACGGGACACAGTCAAGTCAGGTGACGGTGAATCAAGAGTATTCTTTTCAGGGCGAGTCTCCTGCTCCTCGTGACCGTTCGAGGCGCGAGGGAGCCAGCGGGAGACGTCGGTCGTGCATTGTAAATGTCCAGGGTCTAGTAATGTTTAAAGAATCTAATTACAAGTGTAAATGAATCTGTAATCGTGTTGTATCCAACAAGCTCTACAAGTGCGCATCAATCTGCAATCGTGTTGTATCTAACAAGCTCTACAAGTGCGCATCAATCTGCATCCGTGTTGTATCTAACAAGCTCTACAAGTGCGCATCAATCTGCAATCGTGTTGTATCTAACAAGCTCTACAAGTGCGCATCAATCTGCATTCGTGTTGTACCTAACAAGCTCTACAAGTGCGCATCAATCTGCAATCGTGTTGTATCTAACAAGCTCTACAAGTGTGCATCAATCTGCAATCGTGTTGTATCTAACAAGCTCTACAAGTGCGCATCAATCTGCAATCGTGTTGTATCTAACAAGCTCTACAAGTGCGCATCAATCTGCAATCGTGTTGTATCTAACAAGCTCTACAAGTGCGCATCAATCTGCATTCGTGTTGTACCTAACAAGCTCTACAAGTGCGCATCAATCTGCAATCGTGTTGTATCTAACAAGCTCTACAAGTGTGCATCAATCTGTAATCGTGTTGTATCTAACAAGCTCTACAAGTGCGCATCAATCTGCATTCGTGTTGTATCTAACAAGCTCTACAAGTGCGCATCAATCTGTAATCGTGTTGTATCTAACAAGCTCTACAAGTGCACATCAATCTGTAATCGTGTTGTATCTAACAAGCTCTACAAGTGCGCATCAATCTGCAATCGTGTTGTATCTAACAAGCTCTACAAGTGCGCATCAATCTGCATTCGTGTTGTACCTAACAAGCTCTACAAGTGCGCATCAATCTGCAATCGTGTTGTATCTAACAAGCTCTACAAGTGTGCATCAATCTGCAATCGTGTTGTATCTAACAAGCTCTACAAGTGCGCATCAATCTGCAATCGTGTTGTATCTAACAAGCTCTACAAGTGCGCATCAATCTGCAATCGTGTTGTATCTAACAAGCTCTACAAGTGCGCATCAATCTGCATTCGTGTTGTACCTAACAAGCTCTACAAGTGCGCATCAATCTGCAATCGTGTTGTATCTAACAAGCTCTACAAGTGTGCATCAATCTGTAATCGTGTTGTATCTAACAAGCTCTACAAGTGCGCATCAATCTGCATTCGTGTTGTACCTAACAAGCTCTACAAGTGCGCATCAATCTGCAATCGTGTTGTATCTAACAAGCTCTACAAGTGTGCATCAATCTGTAATCGTGTTGTATCTAACAAGCTCTACAAGTGCACATCAATCTGTAATCGTGTTGTATCTAACAAGCTCTACAAGTGTGCATCAATCTGCATCGTCTCACTGCCTCTCTTTTCATCTTCGGCTCTCGGTCCGAGTCCTTGCTCCTCCCCTGCCACAGTGCCATCGATACCACCCCACCCTATAATTATCCCAAATGTATCTGTGGAGATAGGGGTCATGACGGACAAATACGCCAACCCCGTGTGGGTATCTCACTACTAGGACCTACTTGCTATCTAGGTCCACCCCACTACGTAGCCATCCGCACTCCGACCTTCCGAACACGGATTGCACCACACCATAGAGCGCATGGCAAGCCGAGCCTTTCCCTCCATCTCTTCCCTCCTTTCCATGGATGCGCCCTCGCCTTCCCGCCTGTTTGCTGCCTGTGAGGAATGCCGTCGATCCAAGACTCGCTGCGACGACGAACGCCCTTGCTCTCGTTGCATTCGTGTTGGCCGTGCAGACGCGTGCGAGTCCCGCAGCTCAGCTTTCGGACCTTGGTCCTTCGACTTGAAGCTCAAGCGCAGAGCCATGAAAGCCTGTAAGAACTGTCAGGTCAAGAAGATCAAATGTGGCGACTCTCGGCCCTGCGCTCAATGCTATGGCATTGGAGTTCCTTGTCACGATGACAATGAATGGTCGTCAGGGAGCACCGAGCCCTTTCTAGTTCAGCGGAAACGGGAGCAAGTGCTGCAGGCATGCGAGTCATGCCGAAAGTCGCGACTGAAGTGTGATGAACAACGACCATGCACGCGATGCGCTAGGAGACAGGAGCTTTGTGTCGATGGCCAAAGAAAGAGGAGAACTCGAATTAATTCAGGAAGCTTGCAAGTAGCGTTGGGATTCAATGTGAATTCCGTTGAAAATCCTGACATGGCACAGAGTACATGAAGGCTTTTATTTCCTGATCGCCTTGCCGCAAGCCTGAATCCATGATAGAGTTAAGTTACAGAGATACAGTGAGATTGATACAGTGATTTTAGACGAGCTTTAACTTCGAAATGGAATACAAAATTCCACGTGCTTGTCTTTATGGAGATGTGCTACATGTCCAGGATGATATAAACCACATGGTGGTAAATTCTTCCGGTTGCCGTTGCAATCTCGTCTAGCCTTATCTTTATGGATCCTCATGACTTGTCCATGTTTCATGTTGGTGAACAACAATCCTCCCATTTGGTCCTGTGCACCAGAAAAAGGACCCGATTGCAAGAACATGATGATCACTATTGGTGACAACTTCTCTGATCAATGCTTTCTGAGTATCCCACTTCATTCTCTCCACAGTGTACCATTTGTTTGACCTGAATGTGCTGTGTCACGACGATCACCTAAGACTGAGGCATCACCCGTCTTTTAGTCTCTCTGATCCTCTTCCATGTTACAAACGTGAAGGACTTCTAGCCTGCGAGACAGAATCATTTCGTGTATACTCCCGTCTTCAAGCTCCAACGGACTTACGCTCTGTCAAAGCAGTGTCAGTTCAACAAACAACAAAACTGCATGCTCAAGATACGCAAGAGTCTCGGGCATTAGCGAGTTGAAGGTTTCTGAATACGACTCTGCCATGGATAGTGATGCTGCCATCGACAGGGACGCTGCCGAACGCGACGCCACAAGTAGCTTCCTCCACGAGCTGAAAATTTCTCGACATAGTTTCCTAGCCTTAGAACAACTTCTCGGATCCGACGTTCAACAATCAGAACAGAGTGAAACTTGCAATAGACTTCAACCTGAATATGACAGCAAGATGACGCAGCAGAAGGATATTCTCGACCTTTTTCCTCCACGACCATAAAGTTTTCAATTTGATCATTACAGATGAGCGCAGCGATTCCTTCACTTCGATCCTCTGCTGAATCATTCGCTTGTTTGCAGGAACTTCCCTCTCCTCATCTCTTTCTCTGGTCGGCGGCGTCAGCTCCTTCGAGTCGCAGCACGGTGTCGCTGCCATCGCTGCCATAGACACGCTCCACCCATTTGACATGTTTGTTTCGTTTGGCCTATTTCTTTACTCAATGTTAAGTTAAAAATCAGTATCCATGGTGGCCCGGGCCAGCCGCCGGGCCCGTGCTGCTTTCTCCGACGAGGTCGGCACTGAGATCGGAATTTATTTATTTACTCAAAGTTAAGTTAAAAATCAGTATCGTTGAGATTCAAAATGTGAACATTTTTCGCGGCGTGGGGTTAATAATTCAGGAACTTCAAATGTTTCACAGTGATAATTGCAAAATGAGTCGATAATGTTTAATATTTGCTCACCTGTTGGAATTATTTGAATGTTTCTTGATCTGACTTTGCCACCCCCACCCACTCCTCCTCGACGACCCCTGGAGGAGATCACGTTCTTGAGTACCCTTACCCCCAGATATTCCATACTACTACCCATCAAAATCTATTGGACCGGGTATTCCGGGAGTACCACCACATAGCATTTCCCTGTTTCTACCCCGTGGTTCACCACAACAATGTCGATCCCCATAGATAACCATGACCGGTTCAGGGAACACGTACCCTCTCATCTTTATCATCACCGGTCTGTTACATGTTTCGCTCCTCGATTACCCCCTTTCTTTTAATGATTTCACCCTACCTTTTTATGGGTCAAAGTTCAGCTGTGCTCAATATACCTACCCTGTTGAAAGGGTAACCCGTTGAATTTTCCAAGTACCCCCATTTCCACACCCCACCCACCATTTATCAACAAAATGCTCTTGCTCACCAATACCCCACCCTGAGGACCACCCTACCCCAGATCCAACCATCCAAATTTTCAAGTTAGCGCGCCATGCTGTTCTCAGGGTCGAGGGCGGCGGCAGTCATGTTGTTTGCTGTATCAGCTATGCCGATGACTCAGCCCTCTCAGTGCATGCTGATGCTTCACCTCCTCGTTCTCTCCCTTTCCTATCCCTCCTCGTCCCTACTACCATGAACCTCTTCGTTGCTGTTCCTGTGCCGTCAAATCTAATCCTGGTGTAAGCATACCCAACTGTCTTAGAGACAACCTGATTTCAGAGAACGTTGCTTGTCTTCTTAAGACCGCCCCTTGTATCTGTTTGAAAGTGTACCTTCTTCTGTTTGCAACTTCTCATCGCCCCTTCACCCTGATTTGGTCGAAAATGGATGAACATCTATTCTAGAGTGATGCTAATTCGGTAATCTATTATTCGCAGAAGGAAGCAAGATCGATCAAGGCTCTGTGCACTAAGTCTGCGTAATATCGTCCAGATATTGCACGGTTAGTTCTCACAATTATGTGCAGGAAGCTGCGCCTTCTTCTTGCTACAAATAGCCACTATTCTGTTTGTTAGTCTTCTTGCCGACTAGAGCTTTATCTACGCTCCAGGTGACTCAATCAGTGGTGCGATCGGGTCTCACAGGTACACAGCGCCATGTCCAGGGTTGCCGAGTGGCTGAAAAGTGCTGGACTCGGACACTTCTCCAGTAACTTCAATGGCATTGAGGAAGAACAATTTCTTGGTTTGCAGGTCAATTTCTTTTGCAATTCTTGTGCAGATCGACCTCGATTGAATACCATGCAGATGCAAGACTATGCAGACTATAAGGTCATGACCCAAGAGGACCGAAGAAAACTATTCTCTCTCTTACAGGTTTGAGCCACAATGAATGCCTAGGATTTATCCTCTATGGCAGGTATTGAAACGCGAACTAGATGGAGCTGGAAACAAGCCGCCTGCCCAGGCATATTCTTGATTGTTGTGAATGGCCAACGGTTTATACTTGTCAAAGCTCAAGGCTCTTCCTGTCAAGAAACCATCTAATCACCTTGCTGTGGCAAACCCCACATCCAACAGTAGATCTGAGGTCCACACCGCGGATTCCTCCTCTGAGGGAAACAGCAAATTTGAAGACAGGATCAAGGTAATCAATAGCAAGCACTTGTTTCTTATCTCACATTATGGATCAAAAGGTCTGTGTGAGAAAACGTCCTTTGTTTAAAAAAGAATCAGAAAAAGGCGATGTTGATGTGATTCGGGTAGCCTATGATATGCACACGTGAAATCTCTTCTTAAATTTGTCCTTCCAGGATGACAACAATCAATCTCTCACCGTCCTTGAGCCCAAGACAAAAGTGGCTTCGACATGTTGAATGATTCATTTTCTTAACTGTGTATGTCGCTCAGGTTGACCTCACTAAATTCACTGAAGAACATAATTTCTTCTTTGACGAGGTATGCGATTCTCTCGTTGAGTTTACGATCGTATGATTGTATCCCAGGTTCTCAGTGACAACACCGCAAACAAGGAAGTCTATAAGAGATGCGGGTCTCCCCTTGTGCGATATGTGTTCGAGAAGCAAGGGAAAGCTTCTTGTTTTGCGTATGGACAGACCGGCTCTGGAAAGACACACACGATGATGGGAAATCCAGAGCAGCCTGGACTGTACTTCCTTGCAGCAGATGAAATTTTCACCCTCAAAAAGGAGAAAGGCTATTCAGACCTCACGGTACGTGAACTTGCGGTCACATTTTGTACCTGATGACATCGTCAAGGTTTGGGTCAGCTTCTTTGAGATCTATGGTGGAAAGCTGTATGATCTCTTGAATGACCGAAGAAAACTTGTTGCAAGGGCAGATGCCAAACAGGTTTGCGATGAGTTCCTCGATTGCACGCAATCACCAAAAAGCAGGTGGTTAACATCGTGGGTCTGCAAGAGACCGAAGTGAAGAGTGTCGCCCACTTGATGGATGCTTTGAATGTTGGACACGAGGCTCGATCGACGGCAGCCACTGGGGCCAATCTTGATTCCTCCCGCTCGCATGCAGTACTGCAGGTAGGGATGTATTCAAAAAGAAGTCTGCATGACTTATTCAAAAATTTAACACAGATACAATTCAAGAGGATGAACAAGAGTGTGGGGAAATTGAGTTTCATTGATCTGGCGGGCAGTGAAAGAGCTTCCGACGTCAACGACAACGATAGACAGACACGCATTGAGGGAGCAGAGATCAACAAATCTCTTCTTGCATTGAAAGAGTGCATTCGGTACACGATTATGGCTTCTTTTGAGTTCACCCTAAAGCTGGTGAAAGGGCTCTTGACCAAGGGAGCAAGCATGTTCCTTTCCGTGGATCAACGCTTACATCTGTCTTGAAGGACAGGTTGCTTACAACTTGAGCCTTCCGATGGTGACACCCATGTTTCAGTTTTATTGGAAACTGTCGAACAGTGATGATCGCCAACGTATCTCCCGGAACTTCAGCATGCGAGCACACAATGAATACCCTGCGATATGCCAACCGTGTCAAGCAATTGAAGTCTGCAGATCGAGGGAAAGATGCTTATGCCCTCAAGGTTTCATATTTCCCGCGGGCTTGTGGCCCTTCCCTTCTAAGCTGGTTTGCAGGATGCATACATGCCTCATCAGGCTGCTCCCCGACACGCCGGAGGAGCTAGAATCACCCCTGTTCACGTCGCAGGGGTTGGGCAGCCTCCGTTTGAGCGGGCGCGAGTGGCACATGAGGAGCAAGAAAAAGCTGAGAATGCTTCTTCGCCCGAGGATAATGGCGTCTTGGATGAGGAAGATGACGATCTCGCTCGTTCCCAAGATCAACTTGCTTACGAAGGTCTCAATGCAGCGACTTCCTATACCTGCTCGCTCACTTGATAACATAGAGCTCGTCACCAACATCCTAGAGGAAGAAGACGACGTGGTGGCTTGCCATCGACAACAGATCGAAGACAACATGGCACTTGTACAGGAGGAAATGGGCCTCCTCACCCAAGTGGAGATGCCAGGTGGTTCGGTTGAGTCGTATGTCATCAGACTAGATCGTGTGCTCCAGCGGAAGGTAATCCTTGTTGTTCTTTCATTGTCTCCTTTTCTTTCTTTCCATCCAATTCTACATATTCTGCTTTCAGTGAGCGCTGCCTAACATGCGCGTAGATCGAGTCTGTGAACAAACTGCGTGAACGGCTTTCTGAGTTCCAGCAGAGGCTGAAAGAGGAAGAGACTCTAAGCAAGACCAGACGGCTTTAAAGGGACCGACTTATTCATCTGAAATACGATAGAACGGCAGTCTTTACAACATTCTCCCGCTCAGGACTACTGTGCAGATTTACTTATCTTGTACATTTCCAGACTATTCTTATTCATATGGATATCTATTGTTATAGCGACTTGGGAAGAAGATGCATCGTCAATTCGAAGGCTGTGAAAGCGGCAGCATTGGCTGGAAGAGCGCGAAGGAGGCAGGGGGCGAGGCCGATGGTGAAACCTCTCCACCCTGCGTTCCTGTGATTGAAGTTATGAACTGCGTAAACCGATGGAATGAATGGAGAGGAGCAAAGTACCTGTAGATCTGGACTGCACAATCGTATCCGTTGCGGTAGACTGGTGGACTGAGGGAAAATGAGGAGAGGAGAGGCGGCGCTGGAGAAGCACCGGACGTCAGGTGCTGCCATGATCTTGTTTTTGACCACGTCGAAGGGATAACAGCACAACCTGTCGCTCAGTCACTTTGACAGGAAGCAGGCTAAGGAGACAAAGGGATGGTAAAATTCTTGGATGGCGAAGGTTCATCGCGGGAGAGGGCGGAAAAAGCTGGGCAGATGGCAGGGGTGGGTGGTGAAGGAGAACCAGTAGCAAACGCCTGTAAGGCTGCCGCAGAGGACAGTGATGCCCATCGACTGCAAAATTGATCGTCCCTCTGCAAGGCCAAGTGAGCTGGAGAAGAAGAAGAGAAGGAGCAGCAGGGGCAGGGGCAGGTCAGGAATAGAATGAAGGTATCAGTGTTAGTCGGTTGAGAGCTGAGATACCAGATGATCCTGACGTCATGCCAAACTTGCTTCGGAAAAATTCCTAACAAGAGAGTGATGGGAAGTAACACGGAGGGTAGAGTGTCGGGAGGAAGACGGAGAAGAGAGGGAGAGAGGGAGAAGAAGACACATATGGGCCGAAGTAAGCGTAGTTGCTCATCCTGCACAATGCTGTCATGGTCCAGCCCCTGTAGAGACCATGACGAATTCCCAGATTAGAGACAACCTGCTCGTGTTGTCAGGAGAGCGAGAAGAGACAAACAGGCAGGCAGGCAGGCAGGCAGGCAGACATAGTGGACTGAGAGAGGGGACAAGATCGTAGAGGATCTTTCCTTGCGAAAGCAATCGACCATTCCGTGGTACTTGACCTCGTTCTTCGCTCCGTACTGAACCTGTGACAGGTCAGCCTCCTCTGCTTTGTTTCTCTGCCTTGACCTGCAATCGCGCCTTTACAGCTTCAATCGGCTGCACGATGAAGGAGATGGCAAACCCTGAAACCACCGCCCCCTGCGAGAAATGAGAGGAGGAGATGGGTGGGATCAGTTGCCTTCATGGTCTCGGTCACTGTCGGCTTGCGCGACTTGTCGTTCTTGATCGCGTTCACTGCCATGGACTGCATGCCAAACAGGGTCGAGTTGATGAACCCCGCGAAGAGAAGAGGAGGCAGGACCCCTTTGTACAACCCGAAGAACCCCTCCTTCGACATGGTCTGCCGCAAGCAGTCCCATGCTCCCGTGAACCGACCGCCCTTCCCTTCAGTCTGCAGTCTGACTTTGATCGTGTCGAAGGCTGAGGGAGAACAAATTAGTCAGATCGCAAACTCGCTCCCGGATGCACAGCCCTCTTTGCACGAATCAAGATCGAGCATGTTGAATGGACAAGCAGAAGCCTCTTCCTCCTCTCTCTTCCCTTCCTTGACTTCTCTCCCTCTCCCTCTGCTTCCTCTGCTCCTTACGATGGCCTGCGATGACGAGCGCCGCCCCCGAGCTTGTTCCTCCTACGAAGCTCCGCCACTGTCCATCCCCCATTCGCCCGGCTTGTGAGCACCACCCCCACCTTCACTTTTAACATGCAAAGAACCGGTGGTCGAAGAAGCATGATCCCCCGATTGGAACACAGGCGTGTTGGGAGAATTAAAAGAGAGCAGGGAGAGAGGAGAGAGGAGGAGAGAGGAGGAGAGAGGAGGAGAGAGGAGGAGAGAGGAGGAGAGAGGAGGAGAGAGGAGGAGAGAGGAGGAGAGAGGAGGAGAGAGGAGGAGAGAGGAGGAGAGAGGAGGAGAGAGGAGGAGAGAGGAGGAGAGAGGAGGAGAGGTTCAGATGATGAGAAATATCAGAAGACAAGGATGTCATGATAGCCGTTGGAGGATGAGGTATGAGAAGACGAAGCTAGAATCATAGAGTGGAGAAGAGCAACGAGGTGGAATACGGAAATGCGAGGACCTCGAAATGGTTGGGGAGCAGCTGAATGAGAGAGGAAGACGAAGTGAAATAAAGAGACAAAAATGCAGAAGAGAGCGGGAGACAGTAGAAAAGAAATGCCAAGGTAGGAAGTAATCCCTGAGATGGCGATTCAACTGTGAAAGAAGATACTGGCACAAGATGATTCATGTTCGGTAGAATACATTGACTGCTTCCTAGTGTAGCTGATGGTTGTAGCGAAATAAAACTGCTGTGGCCCTGCCACGACAAGTACGGGTTCAAATGATAACTTGCATCTTCGAGTCCTCGTCCTCCTTGCTCCCGCCGACCGCCGCGCCCGCAGCTGCACCGGAGTCGACTACCATCGCCTCATCCTCGTCTTTGCTCGATCCTTCAGTGCCACTGCTCTTGAGGTAGAAGCAGAAGACCTGCAGTGAGCAGGTCAGAGGAGGTACAAGGGGCCTTGGAGGCCTGGACCTTCTTTCCAGCCACCTCCTTCACTCCCTTGCTGAATGTGCGGATGCTTCGGTGGATGCAGGAACGCACGGAGGTCTTCCAGGTAACGCTCTCCGGCGAATCTTTGATGCAGCAGTTGATATCAGCGAGAGAGAGAAGCGAAGGCGAGTGATGCGCGATATGGCAAGACAAAGGACAGACAGCGACAGAGGCAGAAAGAGAGAGATAGAGACAGAGAGGTCCCAGAATGCAAACACAAGAGTTAGAACAAGGAAGCAATCAATGATAGGTTTACCACTTGCAAAGTAGGGGTACTTTTGCTGGATGGCTTCCCATATTTCTTCAAAGGAAAGTTTAAGATCAGGTTCGAGGACCTGGCAACCATGAGCCTCCTGCTCCAAGCATGCAGTCTAGAACTCACAGACGACACCATTTGCTCATAGGAAAGTTTCGGCTTCGCAGCAAGCGCTCTGGGCATCGAGGATGGCGCTTTGACGATTTCAGAACAACGTTTCTACAGCTCAACAATTCATACTCAACGGAAGGAGGAAATAGATTGGAACTCCATCTGCGATCTCGATCTTCGACTGCCTCTGCAGAGGTGCTGGCTTTCCGCTGTTTCCATCCGGGGATCCGGGGTAGATAACCCCTAAAGCACACCAGTCAGCCTGAAGCCCGAGCAAGAAACCTTGGGGGACAGGGCAAACTTACCGTCCACCTTCACTGCATTCTTGCAGATGCTCTTGATGTAAAACTTCTCGTCGTCTGAATTCCAGTATAAGGAAGCATGCATCTTGCTGATCTTCATCTTCTGCCCAATGTGAAAGTTTGCGCGGAACGCTCCCGCTCCCTCTTGTCCCTGCGGAGGACTCCTGCTCAACAGTATCAGTTGAGACCATCATGGAGGTAGCAGAGTGAATGTTCTTGCCTCCCCAGCGTCACTTCGATCCTTCTAGGGTTCCCAGAATGATCTCTTTCCATGACATATTCGCTCGTGATGTAAAATGGCGGCAGAGCATCTCCCCTGGTTGCCAGTTTTGCGTAGGCAAAGGGTTCAGCTATCTTACCTCCCTGTCCCGATGACATCCCCACCTACATCTCATTCATCAGCAACATCACAACAAACCATCTCATATGTATTATCGCAATCATTTGCAAAGTTGATCAGTCAACTATTTCATTTGTTTTCTTGTGACGTCGCCAGGAACAACAGGACACATCATTCCAATTCCATATCCAATGCTTTTTATCCATCCAGAAGCTCACTTCGCCCGTAAAAGAACAAGCCCACGTATCATCGTCACAGATGAATCGATTTAGCCCCACCAGTCCGATCTTCTTCTGTCTTTGTCTCATTCTCATTTCTGCTTCGTCCCATCCCTTGTGTTTTCACAATATCACTCCTCATCGTTACTCTCCCCCTTCTCACCATGCTCGAACTTCTCACCTCTTCCTCCCTTCCCTTCCCTCCCCTGCCCTTCCCTCCTCTCCTGTTCTCAGCATTTACCGTCGTTCCCGCCAACTCCTGAGAAGCTCACCTCACCCCTTATGTTGATCTTATGTACCCCTCTTATGTACCCTACCCTATGTTACTCATATGAAATAACCCACCCTTTCCTCTGAAAGCTAATCCCACCCCACCTATAGATCTGAAGGACATTCTACCCATAGTCCTTCCGACGAACTTGTTTGTTCGTCCATGCGCACAGTTCGTTTTAAGAGCCTATAGCCTCCCCGTCCTCCTCCCCGTCCTCCTCCCCGTCCTCCTCCGCCTGATCCGCCTCCTCTCCCTTCTCCTCCCCCTTCTCCCCATCTCCTCCTCCCCCTTCTCCTACTTCGCTCCCTCTTAAGCCAGAGCTTGAAGCATCTGAGACCAGAGGCATGGAAGTGTGTGCATGTGAGACAAAGAGGAGTGTACGGTCCCCCAGAGAAAGTGAAAAGC
>NW_005434649.1:92235-178803 GCF_000315625.1 Guillardia theta CCMP2712 | reverse complement strand
CCTCCCCTCCCCTCCCTTTTCTCTCGCTCACCGGCTCTCTCCCCTCCCCCTCTCCCATCTCCTCCTCCCCCTCCTCCTCCCATCCTCCTCCCCTTTCTCCTCCTCTCCCTCATCCGCCTCCTCTCCCTTCTCCTCCCCCTCCTCTCCCTTCTCTTCATTCACCTCGCCCACCTCGTTCCCCCTCATGAAAAGGCTTGAGGCATCAGCAGCGGAGGTGAGGAAAATCCAACAGCTGCTCGAGGAGGAGGATACGGTCACCGAAGAAGAGGACGAGGCAGAGCCAGGAAAGGTGAAGCCGCGCACATCGATCCAAGTACATGTCGACTGAGCTGACACGTTCGGGTCGAGACAGTCAAGTCATGTTAACACGAGTGTACATCTTCACAAGGATGGGGATCAGAGCACAGCGAGTGAGAGATGCTGCTGGGGTTGGTTTGTTGCTGACATGAACTCATACCTGCAGCTCGGGATGTAGGAGGCGGTGAAAGTCCACGGAGGACGAGACAAGCGGCTGCGAGAGGAAAGAACAAGAGTCCTCGTATGGAAGGGGATGATGAAGTAGATCAGATGCTGCAGAGGGAAGTTCGTTCGAGCCAACGAGAGGAGGAGAGATTGAGCAGCAGGTTGCAAGACTGTCATCTTGCTATCTTACAACACTTCCAGCGTTTGGACACGGTCTCCCCTGCTGCTTGCCACAGGAAGTGACTTGAGGACACAGGGAGACGAGCTGGATGATGCAGAGAAGGAGCAGGTTGCAGCTAAGCTCCAAGAGGAACTTGACAGGAGCATCCGAGAGCTGAATGAATGCATCTCGGACCTCGATCGAAGGAAGGAGCAAGCGCTCGTCGACCTCCAGCAAGACTGTGACCTCGCTGAGGACGCGCAGACCTTGCAAAGGGCGCTGGAGTTGGAGCTGAAGGTGCTGAAGCAGCCGAGGACGTCGCATGCGAGGAGGAAGGAGCTACGAGAGCTCAAGGCGAAGAATGAGGAGCTTGTATGCAAGGATCCGCACTCAGTCCATGTGTTCTGACCTCCGTGTCCTCCAGTTTCTTCTCCTCTCAAACCTCATCGACGAACACATCCCTGACGCTGCTGCGGTGGGGGAGCAAGCTTCGTTCAAGGAGCTGCTGGGTGACGTCATGAATCACCATTTCCAAGACGAGGCTGAGGAGAGCTTCTTGGCGATCAGCTCCCGTTACCGGCAGGAGCACGTCGATCTGCTGGAAAGAGCAGGGGTGATTGTGGTGGACCCGGCAGACCCCTGTCGCATGAGGATGACTAGCTTCTTCTGACCTGCGCTCCTCCTCCTACCTTACACCCTCGTGAAACCGGGCCATGCAGCGTTAGAGAAGTTGGAGAGAGGAGGGGCGTCGAAGTCGTCGGTGGGATACAACTTTCTGAAGATCCTCTCGGCCTCTGTCAAAGTCCAATCAATCTCCCTCCCTCCCTCCTTCATTCCCCCCCCCCCCTCTCGCTCACTCATTCACTCACTCACTCCCCCCACATTGCCCTCCTCTCACCAATCTCATACTCGGCGTCGGGATCATCGGGGAAGGGAGCATGCATGCGGTTGCTGCAGTTGGTCGCTGAGTCGGTCAGTGTACTTGTGCTGTCCAGGAGCGAGACAGCCATGATGGCGTCTTGCTCCGTCACCTGCCAGAGGTCAAGGGCTCTAGCTGCAGGAGAGCAGCAGCACCTCCGTATGCATCATCAGCCGGGCGTGCGCCTGCGCCAGCCTGACGAGACTTTCCAACATTCTGACCTACATGTACGTCTGAGGGAGCGAGGAGGGCGAGGTATATGCGTCACAGTCGTGCGAGCTGCGTTCCTTCCTCCTTCCCCGCGCTGGATCTTGTAGTACTGCACCAGTATCTTCTCGCTCGTTTCCGTCAGGTGAGGTTTGAAACTTCTCTTCACCCAGCATATGTACATCTGACGGTCCTCTTCAGCTGACGAAAACAACTTCCCACCAACCAACCTGAAGTTTCTCAAAGTCCCACAGCCTGCCTAGCGGACTTTCCTCCCCCGGAGTCGACGACTGTCCGTTGAGGATGTGACTCGAGACTTTCCTGTCCCACTCCTCGTTCTGCCATAGCTCAGCCCCAGCAAAACAGTCAGACTTTCTGCACCTGCGAGTCCAGGAGGAGGATGACGAGATCGAAGCGAGACAGGAGGGGGGAGGCCAGCGCACAGTTGACCGTCGCACTCTCGTCGGGATCGAACTTCCCTCGAGGGTTTGTCGCTGCAATGACCTTCACTTCATTGTCAGCTTCATGTTCGTTGCTGCCATCACTGACCGTGCAACGGGTGTTGAGCTTGCAGACCAGCCCAGCTTTCGCCACGCTGATCGTCTGCTGCTCCATGGCCTGCGAAGACGTCAGGGCAGTCCCTTCCTCCTCCCTCCTCACCTCATGGATGGCCGTCCGATCTGACTCTCGGATGCAGTCAAACTCATCAATACAGCAAACTCCTCCGTCGGCAAGCACGAGAGCTCCAGCCTCCAGCACCCACTCCCCTCCGCTGTCCCTCTGTTGCAATGGGCTGGGTGTCACCTGACCCAGCAGCACTTCCACCACCTCCTCACCTGTGCTGTCACTGTCAGACCTGCGCTCGTAGTGCCGATGCCTGTGGTGTGAACTGCTCGAGGGCTCAACTTGGAAGGTGTCAGACCCCTAATGCACGTACCCCCCCTCCTCCCCCCTCCTCCTTACCTTGGCGCAGTACTTGAGCAGCTGGGACTTGCCGAGCCCGGGGTCGCCGATGATGAGGCAGTGAGACTCTCCTCGCGTCCTCGTCCCTGCTGTGTCCGATCTCGGGACCCCCCCGATCAGAGCAAGGAGCAGCGACAACTTCACCTGCCCCAACGCTGGCGGTGAGGAGGAGGAAGTGACCAGGGGATGCACACAGACCTTGTAGAGCCCGCAGATCATGGGGCAGAAGCTCCGGATGATGTGATCGCGCGCAAAGAGAGGACGATTGGATTGAGAGCTCCAGAAGCTTTCGAACTGCTTCGACATCTCTTCTGAAAAGTTCATCCTCGCCTTCTCCTCGTTGCAGACTTTGATGTTGTTGGCCGTCAGGACCATCTCTATGTCTGGCCGCACATCCTTCACTAGCGACTTCCACCTCCTTGTTGGGATGGCAGTGATTACAACATCATCACCCGGCTTGCATCGATCGACCAAGTCATCTTCCAAGACAACCACTATGCTCCTCGGAATGCTCCCGATGCTGAGCTTCTGTACTTCCTCCTGGATCTTGATCTCTTGGTAGTCTCTGCAGACTCGCGACCCTTCCACGATGTTGAAAGTTGTTGACTTACAAGGTTTCGCACCGGCAGAAGGGCAGGCGGTTGGAGGAACCAGGTTCCCATTCTGATGCTCCAAGTTGGCATAAACCTTGAACTTGAACTGACATTTCGCGCACATGTACTCTCTCTCCGATTCAAGCATCTTGATCGTCCCTGCTCGCACGACTGTTCCTCGGATCGACACGACACCTCCAACGTCTGAGCTTCGGATGGACGAGACATTCACCTTGCACACAGACTCACACAAAGGAGGAACCACAAGCCGAGGATGAATGTACTTCTTGATGCACATGCTGTACCTGTCCTCGCTGACCTGAATTCTTCTCTCTGCTACCTGTTGGATTGCTTCGGCAAACAGAGGGAGGATGAGCGTTGGCTTGTGGATGAGCAGAGTACCAAGTTGCTGGTTGAAGTCGAGGAGGTCCAACAAGGCGATATCAAGCGCATAATGCCTCCAATCGTCAAGTTCAATCAAGATTTCATCCAAACGGTCCATGAGTAAATTTGTCTGCTCGATGAACTTGGAGAAAGCTTCGACATACTCGACGGGAAGGATCGCAGTGTGATCGTAAACAACCATCGCTGTTCAGGAAACCCTTCTAAGGCGCATGAACTTCCCTTAAAGGAATCAACTTGGGGTGTAGTATATGCTGTCTTTGATCTGTCAATGTGATGCTGCAAGTTTCAACACAAGACAGCAGAAGGTAACTGCAAGAGCGTAAACAGCACAATGAGAAGAGCGGTAAGCTAGGCCATCGAAGATTTCACTTCGGAACAGGATCCTCTTCTGCTGAGCTGTCAAGCCCGTGTTGAGCTTCCTCTTGCAATCATGTCTACTACATCTGCGATGATGACTTGTGTCCTTCTCATCGCTCCTCCATCCTTCTTTCCCTCCTTCTCGCCTCTTCCCGCCATTCCGTCACGCCATGCCACTAGGGTACGTGTTCCACCACCCCTTCTTTTATCACAATACACCCCCCACCCTTCCTCCATGACTCATACCGCACACCCTCTGTTGTCATGTCCCCTGTCATGTCCCACTGCTCAGGTCACGTCCTGTGCTGCCGAGTCACGTCGCCACAATGACGACATGACTCGTCAACGCACCGACGACTCGACAATCATGTCCAGAGAAGCCCTTCTCCTACTTCAAGTCACCCACTGAGACGAAAGCTCAGAAGTTTTACTAGGCAGTGTCTCTGCTAATCTTCGTTCGTACTTGAGCATCACTTGTTTCAGAGCTTCAATCCTGGAACCGAACATCACTCGGACATCCTTCAGTCGAGAAGTCATCATTGTCGATCATGAACTCAACTGACATTCCGTCCACCCTCATCAACTCCACTACCGTCGTCATCCTCATTACCGTCCATACTTGCGTCTAAAGTAACTTGTCAAGATCTCGGAAATGCGATGGACATTGACTGCAGCGTCGTCGCTGGAGTCCTTGCGGTTGTTTCCGCTGCATTGTTCAACGCCATATTCAGAACCCCCTTGGTTGAATACTTTCTCACTCAGCAGACCGCAACCGTGATAGAGGCTGTCGAAGTATGTGCACTTACACCGATAATTGAAGATCTCGATGACTAAACTGCCAGGCTGCATCACACTCGACAAGGAGACTGCAGCACCATGATGAGCTATCAGGATGTCCGTGTGAGCGAAGTACTCAATCTGCGCCTTAGGAGACCAAGTCTTCCCCTTGGCGAACTCAACGAATCTGACGTCTGCCTTGTATTGGCTGAACAAGGATAACTTGACGACATCCTTGAGATTGGTTATCCTGCGTCCGCCGGAGGTTCTCTGCAAAATCAGAACCTGAGGTGGCCTTCGCGAAGCAAGGTTGGCAGATATTCCAAAGTGATCCGTGATCCTCCTGCGAAACCTAGCACAGATTGACGGTTTGTTGGATGCGTCCCGGTCGAAGAAATGATACTTGTCTGGGTTCAAGGCAGGGTACCGTCTCCAAGGAGCATCGACACACACTGTGCGATGCTCCCGTACCCCCCAAGCGAATACGATGCCCCTCGATATGGTGGATAGCATGGCGAACTGAAGCGAGGAAGAAATTGGGGAGCCTGTCGGAGCCCAGCCTCCACTATGGTAACTCCTGAAGGTGTCACATGTACCTCCCATATGATCGATCAGAACATGAGAAAAGTAAGACATGTTGTGCTTGTGGAGCCAAAGCGCGGCGTCAGCAACCTCCTCAAGAAGGTGCGGAAAGTGAGTAGTGCGAGAAAACAGATACGTGGGACCCTTGAGACGCAAGACTGGTAACCTGCCTTCAAATCGTTTCGTGCACTCCTGTCTATCAGGCGATTCGTAAACGTCATCGCAAGTGTACAACATGCCATCAACTATGCGCGTGAACCGCAGTTTCTTCTGAAAGCGGCAATCCCGATGTCCTGCTGAGCTCTGCAGGTAAAAGCATAGCGAATGCTTGGCAGTATACAGTGATTGATCAACAAAACCCGAGATATTTACCGGCTGGATCCTACCGGGCCCGCGATCTCCTTCGTACATACTCTGAAATTCTCTTGATTCCTCTTCCCAAGTGATGAAGAATTCATTTGTGTTTACAGAGGGTATCGGCTTACTGGTATCTTTCATTTTTTTCTCGCGAGTTGTATTGATCCTACTGGCGGTATGACTTGGCGAGGTTGTATTGATCCTACTGGCGTTATGACTTGGCGAGGTTGTATTGATCCTACTGGCGTTATGACTTGGCGAGGTTGTATTGATCCTACTGGCGTTATGACTTGGCGAGGTTGTATTGATCCTACTGGCGTTATGACTTGGCGAGGTTGTATTGATCCTACTGGCGTTATGACTTGGCGAGGTTGTATTGATCCTACTGGCGTTGTGACTTGGCGAGGTTGTATTGATCCTACTGGCGTTGTGACTTGGCGAGGTTGTATTGATCCTACTGGCGTTGTGACTTGGCGAGGTTCCAGTTCTTATGACATGTGCCACAGTTGTATTGCGAGCAGCTGAGTTTCTTCTCAGAACATTAGTCGCATTATCCTTCTTCAATTCGTGCTCACAAAGCTTTCTTTCGCAAGCATCACATTGTACCATAGGCAAGCGGTCTTGATAGTCATGGTAAATCCAGGAGAGCAGTGAACCAAGCAGAAACCCTACAAGAGCAGCGCGTAGAGCGATGTTGGAAGTATTCATGTAAGGCTGCTTCTCATCAGATGAAAGGCTCACACCAACTCAAGAGGAACTTGTGTGCGCCTCAGCTGGGCACTGTGCCACGGCATTCGGCGTGGGAAAGCGAGAGAGGTTGACAAGAGCCCTTTTTAGGTTCTTTACTCAAAGTTAAGTTAAAAATTAGTACAAGGTCTAGAAGTCTCTTGCGGCAGTCCAATTATGATTACTCCCCTCCTGCCCTTATTCCAGTAGTGGCACGGTACTTGCGCGGGCCCGAAGAGGAAGAAGGAGTGGGGGTGGGGGTACTTGTTGCACCGGTGCATTTGATTGAAATTTGCATAGGTGACAGGAGGTGGTGTACCCTCAAACAAATGTTGTAGGGTACCAAGGAAGGATGTGGGGTAGGGTGCAAATGGGGGTGCTGGTCAAAGTGGGGGTATTCCCCGTTCAATATGGGGTGGGGTGGTATTCAACAACTGTGGCAAGGGGGTAGGGTAGGGAAAGAGGGAAAAGCCTTGAAAAGCCAGGGGGGGCTGCCAAGAGGCACGAGAGGCACGAGCCTGGGGCATCCCACCCCGCCCACCGCATTTCATAGGAGACCGCATAGGAAAAATCCCGCGGGATATCGACCACTTCGACCTTGAAGTCCCGCGCACGTCGAACTTTCTAGCCAGGTAAATACGGCAGTCCGTCACGTATACGGCAGTCCGTACTATCAATATACGGTCCGTCACAGGCTGTACGGCAGTCCGCACCCATTCGGCTGACTTGAGTGTGCCGCAGGCGCGCGAGCACAAGGGAGAGGATGAGCGGCGAGGGCGAGCAGTGGGCGACGTGGGGCGAGGAGGAGGGCAAGGAGAAGGTGAAGGAAATCATGAAGGAGAACAAGGAGGAAACCAAGAAGGAAACCAAGGAGATTGAGGTGAGGGAGGAGGAGGTGAAGACCAGCCCTGACGTAGCAGCGCAGCAGCAGCAGCAGAGGGAGGTGGTGGTGGAGGCTGGGGGGACTGAAGGGGTCGAAGGGAGGGTCAGGCAAACAAGGGTCAGCCTGATCCCATCCCTCAGCAACAAACGGAAGCGAGACAACGAGGATGAGGAGGGGGGTCAGCCTCTCGATTCTTCTATTTCCTCCCCTATCAAAAAATCCACACCCGATCCCCTTGAGGAAATCGAAAGTAACCTCACAGCGGCGCTGCTCACCCACCCTCTATTGGCCTGGGTTGAGCAGGGGTGGTGGGAGATCGAGGGGGTCTGTTCTAGCCCCGTGAACGATGTAACGGGGCGTATTGGCCAATTTTCTTAATTGGAACACTAAGGTAAAAGACCAAAGATCTCTTGTTACCCTTTCTGCTGCTTGGTATTTTAAAAAATAATAAACAGTGTGCTTCAACCTCAGCCTGCTAAACCAGAGTCGCCATCCCGCTCTCCTCTCCCGTCCTCTCCTCTTGTCTCCTCTTGCCTACTCTTGTCTCCACTCTGTTCTTCACTGCTCTTCACTGCTCTTCACTGCTCTTCACTGCTCTTCACTGCTCTTCACTGCTCTTCACTGCTCTTCACTGCTCTTCACTGCTCTTCACTGCTCTTCACTGCTCTGCATCTTGGCTCTGCATCTGCTCTGCATCTGCTCTTCACTGCTCTGCATCTACTGAGCATCTGCTCTGCTGCGCTCCGCTGATCCTCCCTTAACTGCTCTGCTCTGGTCATATGATCTGATCTCTCGTTTGCATCTGCATCTACTGAGCATCTGCTGTGCTGTGCTGCGCTTCCCTTGACTGCTCTGCTCTGCTCTGCTCTGCTCTGCTCTGGTCATATGATCTGATCTCTCGTGTGCCTGCTGCCTTCTTATCTAAACTGCTCTCTCCTCGCCTTTGCTTTGTTGTTCCTCTTGTTCCTCCAAGGTTTGCTACTTTGTTCCTCCTTTTTTTTGTACAATGTTCTGCATCTGAACTGCTCTACTCTGCTGATCCTCCCTTAACTGCTCTGATCTGATCTGATCTGATCTGATCTGATCTGATCTGATCTGATCTGATCTGATCTGATCTGATCTGATCTGATCTGATCTGATCTGATCTGATCTGATCTGATCTGATCTCTCGTGTGCCTGCTGCCTTCTTATCCAAACTGCTCTCTCCTCGCCTTTGCTTTGTTGTTCTCTGCTCTATCATCCTCCCTGCTCTGCTCTGCTCTGCTCTGCTCTGCTCTGCTCTGCTCTGCTCTGCTCTCTCCTCCCCTCCTCCCCCCTGATCTTTTATCCTCTTGCGCGACCTTCAGCTTGACTGTACGAGAC
This sequence comes from Guillardia theta CCMP2712, assembly GCF_000315625.1. NCBI lineage: Eukaryota > Cryptophyceae > Pyrenomonadales > Geminigeraceae > Guillardia > Guillardia theta. The sequence continues at coordinate 170,050 of NW_005434649.1, read as the reverse complement.
CCTTGGGATCCCCAGCCGATGGAACATACGATCTGAGTAAACTACCCCTCGAGCCTGACCCACTGTCCTCCTCGTCGTCGTAATCCAAATCGTTATGGTGCAGCATTCTTTCCCTCCTCATCATCATCATCATGATAATGATCCGTCATAATCGTCACTGGTGGTGAACTCCACTGATATTGTTTGTCGTGATCGTCGATGCTTTCATCGTCCCCTTCAACTCGTCAACTTGTCCTGAGTCGTTCATCATGCGAGCTGACCGTCTCCACACCAAGTTGGTTACTTCTTGCTCAGCCGTCTCGCCGATTGTGAGTCGTCTCAACTCTGAGCTCGACATCGCCATTTGTGAGCATCGAGAAATGATAAGGCCGGGGCACTAGTGTTTCACGTGGAACCTTTTTGGCAGGGGTAGACCTTACCAGGGGTGGTATTCAGTACCACCTAGAGTACAGTAATTTTCGACATGATAGATACGGTAGGGTACAAAAGAAATAGGGAAAGGGGGTGGACCCCCTTTATGTGTGAATCCGCCCAGTCTGTGTAACAACAAGGGGGCAGCGGGGGAGAAGATCATGATGAAGTTCAACAAGGATGCGAAGATGATGATGATGATGATGATGATGATGATGATGATGATCTCATACTCATGTAGTATCGCCTCCTCTTCTTCCATGTCTTGGTCACATTCGGGACCACCTCTCAAACTTCGCGTCGACACCAACCTTCACTCACACCCCAGACTGGGAGGTCGGAATGTGCATGGTAGAACAGCAGAAACTCTGCAGGGAGATCAATGCGCGATTGGGAGACCTTCAGTGTTGAGGATGAGAGGAGGAGAGGGAATTTTCGATGACATAGACAAGATGGGTCAGAGCATCATGGGGAACGGGCTCTGGAAATTCGTCAAGTTGGCCATCGGGTGGCGTGAAAAGGTACAACACACGGTGGAAGAAGATTTAGAGATATGCAGGAAGATCACAAGCAGACATGTCAAGAAATCAAACATGGTGGACAGAAAGCTCCTTTACTTCATCTCCCAGGGCCCAACTTTCTTTGCGAATCCCGTCACATACCTGTTGAGGTACATGAGGGGGACAGAAGTGCAGGTTGCGAAGGCTGTTTCTTTCCTCAACGAGAACAAGGACAAGCTGTCCACAAATGAGATGAAGGAGCACTTGTCCAAGGCAGAGAGCAAGGGAGGTCTGGGCCTGACCCCTGCGCGAGTCAGCGAAGCTCTCTTCAGGGCTTCAATCCAAGTGGAGGAGCAGCAGGAGGAAGAGGACAACAAGAAGCATTTTGTGGAGGAGGAAGACGAAGAGCTCGCAGCGTACCAGAAGAAGTTGGAGAAGAGCCATAAGGGCACTTCCTCTGCCGGGGAGAACAAAAAAATCCACAAGTTGGCAACACAGAAGTGAGTGCTTGTGTGTGTGGAGGGTTGCCGAAAGGATCAGCGGAGAATTCACTATCGTACAGGTGGACTGGCACATCAGGAAACGTTGTGAAAAGATTGCAAAAGGAGCTGATCGCCATCCAGGCAAGCTCTTGTCCTTGCTTCTCACTGGATGAAACTGACGTCGGGGGTGCAGAGCTCTGGAAGTTTCGAAGTTGAGCTGGTAGTTTGGAGTTCCGACTATGTAGCCGATGAGAATGACGCTGTGAGCAGGTCAATGACAACATCTTTGAGTGGTATGTCACAATCGAGGGCGCAAAAGGCTCTTTCTATGAGGTTCCACTTCCTCCTTCACCACTCTCTTTGGATTTCTTGACGAAGTTGTGGCAGGGAGAGAAATTCAAGCTCAGGTCTGAAGTTTTCATAGCAAACCCAAGATTGTTCATATATCGTCTCGTTGACAACTCTGCAACACAATCTGCTTCAATCTCATTTTCACTATCTTGAAGGAAATCAATCTTTCACACCTTGTTTACTTGTTGCATCACGGCAGGTTTGGATTCGACGAGAAATATCCCACCGAACCTCCAGAGGTGACTTGTGCTTGTGAAAGAGACAGAAAGAGTCTTCTTGACATGTTACAAAAGGTCACATTCGTCGTTCAAGTTCCGGGCTGGCCCCTACCTGAAGCTCCCACAACTGTGAGGACCTTAACCAACACTCTTTCTGCTCCTGCTCCTATTGTCTTTTCTTCCAACTACCTCTACCTGCTTCTACTTCTCATCCTCCCATTCCACTGCAGTGCGCGTCCGGCGACTGCCCATCACAGCGTAAGGGAGGTGAATGGCCCGCGCGCTGGGGCACGAGGAAGGTGAAATTCTTGCTGCATCGACCCTGAGCTGACGAGAGGAAAAGCATCACTGTCCCATCCATCCTCACATCTACACCAACGGCCACATCTGCCTCAGCATCATCTATGACGACTGGTCGCCTGCCCTTGGGGTCGAGGCGGTGTGCCACAGGTTCGCTCCTCTTGCCGTCTTCACGCCATGGAAGTGACTGGCGCGCTCTTTCCCTTACTCGGGAGCAGCATGATCAGCATGATGAGCAGCGCCAAGGAGAAGGAGCCTCCAGCAGACAACGAGATGCATCTGGACGCTGGTCAGAGCGGCTCAGCCAAGAAGGTGAACGCATTGCTGGGCTCCTGCTGAGGTCTGACGGATCTTTGCAGCTGAAGGGCTGGGACTTCCACGATCACGAGGCGTGAGTCAGTCTCGATGGCAAGCGCTTATCGCCAAGCGATTGACAACCGCTGAGCCGATGGAACGAGAAGAGGGTCATGTTTCATCGGCTCTTCTCAGCTGGAGTTTTCAAACGTGGCACCTGAGGGGCTCGCAGTAGCATATGTCAAGATGGACGCACGCGCATGTTTGCTGGCGTTTGTATAATACAAGAGGATACATCTTGAAAGAAGCTAGAACTCGTCGTGCCTCGATAATCCCCGGCACATGTCTTTGATCTGCAAACAGGATGAGCTCGAAGGGTCATGACGACGATGCTCATGGTCGTCAACAACTACATCACAGATCATCATGGCAGGCTGCCTTTCCTCAATCCACATTCCTCTCACCTGACTCTTGCAATGTTTCTTGTTCTCTTCATCTGCGTAAGGTCCATACGGAGCGTCACACTCAGGGACGTTTCCTTCGAGCTCGGCATTCCCCGACAGTCTCAGCAGAATGAGATCTCCCAGCTTACAAACGCCAAGAGGGACGAAGCCCTTGAGCTTGTTGTTGCTCAGGTCAACTTTCTTCAGATGCACCATGTGCGGCCCCAGGAGCTCGGCCGGGATATCTCCATGTAGGAGGTTGTCTGCCAGGAACAGCCTGTGAAGCTCCTTCAAGGCCCCCAGCGCGGGTGGGATTTCTCCCTCCAGCTCATTCTCGTTGAGATCCAGCTGGACTAGAGACTTGAGCCTTGTCAAGGACGTCAGGGGGAGCGGTGGAGAGTCCGAGTCTCTTCTACTCACTCGCCGATGGTGTCAGGTATACTTCCAGTCAACTCGTTCTGCTGCCTGCAAGGACTTCAGAAGACAGGACAGGATAGCATGCTCAGTACAGCTCTAGCTGATGAAGGCTCGTCGCTCCTCCTATTTCACGCGGTATGCTCCCGCTCAGCTTGTTGCTGTTGAGGTGCAATTTCTCTAGATTTTTCAGTTTCCCGATAGAGCTTGGAATTGCGCCGACCAAACTAAAAGTGCGTCATCTGAGAACAGCAAGCAAGAACAAGGAGGAAAGGCGAGGAATGGGAGAAAGCGACTAACGAGGGACACAGGATAAGAGATAACGGACAAGCACGAGGAAGAATAGAAGAACACGAACAGACTTGTTTGAGTTGAGGAAGAGTGACTTGAGGCTTGATACACTGCCAATATCGGCAGGGATAGAGCCATAAAATCCGTTCCCCGCCAGGTACAAGTGTTCTACGAGGAAACCCTTGCGTCAATGGAGTACATAGTTCAATCCTCATGGTCACCTATCGCTCGAAACTTGGTGATGTACGAGGGGAGGACACATGTGCTCTCGTCATCAAAGTGCTGGCACACTCCTGACACTCTTATGGATTGTATCGCCTGCTGTTGAGAAGTTCCCGCCAAACCTTGAGCAAAGGGAATCATCTCGATCAGTACATGAATAATGATCAGAGAAAAGGTTGGCAGCATACAAGAACTGAACAAAGTTGATAGCAGACTTACCTTTCACTTCGATCTCTTTACATGTCACTCCACTCCAACTGCAGATGTCCTCTCCCTCCCACTCCTGCAAACCAGGTTTGCAGAACCCGAACAAACTCAGGTCATGCAAGGGAAACGTATCATGTCACCTCAACTCGCCATAGAGCAGCAAGATCTCTCATCAGCTTCTCTTCGGAGCTCATCAGCTTGTGTGAACAAACTTTCACGCTGTGCTGAGCCAGCACCAGCAACAGCGCCACCATCCTACTCTTCCACTGCATCATCCCCCGACAAATTTTCCTGATACCACCCACGATACCACCCCTTCTTACCTAAAAGACCCCTCCCTTGCTCGTCTCCCCCAATCTCTTGGTACAAGGGGGAAGGAGGACAGCGAGTGGGAGAGGAGAGGAGAGGAGAGGAGAGGAGAGGAGAGAGGCAAGGAAGGAGTGAAGGGCTCTCCTCCTAACAACTGTCAGGATGGGTGGAGAGCACACGGAGGGAGTGGCGCTGCATGCAGTGAACGGGGAGCAGGAAGAGCCTCCGCGCAAGCAGGACGAGGATGTAACAGTCGACCGCATTGTCGATCGCATCGGGTTCGGAAGGTATCAGGCTCGTCTCCTCGTGCTATGTGGAGCTGGATGGGCTGCCGACATCATGGACATTCAGGCCTTGTCCTTTCTGATACCGAAGTTGAAGCGCGAGTGGGGGGTGAGCAGCGCTGGCCTTGGACTCGCCGCCTCCTTCACCTTCATCGGCATGCTGCTGGGTTCGCTCGTGTGGGGCGTCATGAGCGATCGGAAGGGAAGGAAAATTTCCTTCACGGTATGAACCTCGGAGAAGACTGAGGGGGACCTGATCGTGCTGGCAGCTGACTAGCCTGTGGGCGGGATTTTTCGGCATGCTGGCAGCGACGGCATCGAACGTGGAGAGCCTGGTGCTGTGGAGGTTCCTCCAGGGATTCGGTCTGGGGGGGAACCTTGCGATCGATTTCAGTCTCTTCATGGAGTTTGTGCCGACATGCTCGAGGGGGAAGGCGACGACTCTCCTGACCATCTTTGCCACTGTTGGCAGTCTCACTGCGTCCGGGCTGGCCTGGGCCCTGCTAGAAACTGCCGGCTGGCAAACATTTTTGATCCTCTGCTCCTGCCCCGGGATCATCATAGCATTCTTCCGCTCCCAGATGTTGGAATCCCCTTACTTCCTCGCAGAGACAGGTCGAGACGAGGAGAGCCTGCGGGTGCTGAAGGAGGTAGCGAGGTTCAACGGGTACAACCAGGAGCTGCTGGGAGAAGGCGGCAGCATCAAGAAGACTGACAAGATTCCTTTACGTGTCGTCATCAAGAGCCTGTCTGCTCCTCATGTCAGGGATCGTCTTGTCGCCACGTCCTGCCTGTGGTTCGCTCTCTCCTACGGCTTTTACGGGTTCAACGTGTGGGGGCCCAGCTATTTCGATGCAAGAGGGTTCAAACCCCAGGTGCTCTCCTCCTCTTCCTCCCTTGGACGCTCATGATAGATGCATGGCAGAACTCTTATCAAGCCCTCTTTACTTCTGTGGCATGCCAGATCCCTGGAACCCTCTCTGCCACCTTTCTCGTCGAGCGCTGGGGCCGCAGAGTCCTCATCATCCTCTTCTCTCTGGGGTAGCAGCCGCTGAGGTATGAAGGATGGCAAGGATTGACTGGATACCTCAGGTGCTTCCTGAGCATCTCAGGCGTCGCGCTGTTTGAGCAGGCGCAAGCTATGGTTCTTTTCACCCTCGTCCTCAATTTCAACACCGCTGCGCTCTGGGCTGTGATCTACGTGAGCGGCAAGCTCATTCCTCCTCTTTCCCTGACATCGTGCCCAGACTTACACTCCGGAGATTTTCCCAACACAGCTCCGCACAAGCGCCATGGGCGTCTGCTCGGCGATCGCCAGGATCTCCGGCATTCTCGTCTCGTACCTTGGGGGAGCTTTCCTGCACTATTCCGTCTCTGCCTCCCTACTCTCCTATGCTCTCTCCTACGCTCTTGTGCTCCTTGTCGCCGCGTTCTTCCTGAGGGTCGACATGACCGGAGTGCCGCTCTCTCACGTCTTCTCCCACGACGAGCCCTCATACTCTGCGAGGACAAAGCTTGCCGAGTCCGATGTGCTCGCGGACCCGCACGAGGTTTGAAAGGCGATCACTGAAGCATTTATTCTTTGTAAATGATTGGCGACGATTGTAACCGTCGCAATGCTGAGCTATCATAGCCGCCGGCTGAAGGTCTGCTCGGGAAGAGCTCGGGGCGGAGACTGTTGAGTCTCTTGCGGGCGTTCAGACATCCCGATGGCTTGTTTCATGCCATCAACAAACTCATTGAAGAAATCCACAACTTGAGAGACAGGCCCGTCAACAGCTTTCAACCAGTCCGAGTCCTCTTTGGTCGTGGACGAGTCTATCTGTTCTTGCTCGATCATCCGTCTTTCGATCTCTCGCTTCCAATCCTTCATTCGCGCCATCGTCTTGGGATGAGCAGGAGGTGCTGCTGCTGCCTTCGACCGCTTGTCCTTCTTCCCTTCCTGACTTTCCTCCACATGCATCGCAACATTCCCCACTTTCCTCCTAACCTGTCCCGACCTCGCTGGCATGTTCGGAGTTTCTCCAGGAGCTGTCCCACGGTTCCTACGGGAAAGAAGTGACTCTTTCTCAGCTTCGAGCTTCTTGCGCTCGTCGTTTGGGATATTCTTCTTCAGCCTTCTCTCTATCTTGGCTATCGCAATTGTTCCTTCGTCCATGTCGGCATTTGTGCTTGAAGGGCTTGAAACTCCAAACTTCTTGATAACCGGAGAAGAAGCCTCTGATGAACCGAGCTCCAACACTTCCTCCGCAATTGTGACCCTCTTGGTTTCATCCCGCGTTTTGATCATATCCATTTCACCTGGAAACTGTGAGCCTCTACAGTCTCGATAAAAAAAACTACTACCTTCTGGTCTGCCGTGCTCATCGGGGAATAGATTCATACGCAGATCCATCGCACTATGAACGAAATCTTGATTCTGGAAAGATCATAAGTTAAAATGTCAATGTCGACACTTGGTTGTTTATCTGACAATCTTCGTCCCCTTGCAATCTGTGTTCTCCCCTTCAATTCCTCCGAGCCCACCTACCCACCTCCCTTTCCTTTCACCTCCCTCCCTCCACCACCTCCTCTAGCTCGCTCGTTCCTTCTCTCCCTCTCTCTCTCTCCCTCTCTGTGAGACTGCGCACTTTCCCTTTTTCCTCCCGCATGTTCCTCCCGCCATGTTCCTCCCGCCATGTTCCTCCCGCCATGATCCTCCCCTTGTTCCTCCCGACATACTTCCAACTATGAGGAAATACCCACTAGTACCCCACCCTCTCTTTACAGTCATTTTCGCTATTCTCCCCCGCCTGTTCCTGCAACTTTCAACTACCCCACCCCCTTATTGAATCCCACAGCAACCCCTCAAAAGGACGAACGATTTGGGGCCCCCACTCTAATATTTTATAACCGCAATCAGGTTCAGAACTAGGCAGAAGGGAGCATTCTTTGCTGTCTTTCATAATTCAGTGTTTATATGCTGAGGCGGACCTGAAATTCAAGTTGATGTTCCTTGACTGGTGACACGGTCGGATTTTGTACGTCAATGCCATGGGCCATGACAGGCTGACAGGGGAGTGATGAGATAGTACCGGGGCTCAAGTACCGGTAGTGAATGTACCCGGCAGGCTCAAGTACCGGTAGTGAGAGTCAATGTACCGGCGCCGCAGGCTCAAGTACCGGTAGTGAATGTACCCGGCAGGCTCAAATGCCGGTACTACCGCGGTAGTGAATGTACCGGCGGCAGGCTCAAGTACCGGTAGTGACTCATGTCAGAGCCCTGCCAACTTCCGAGGCTGTCACGGTGGTAGTGCCGTTCAAGCACTAGGAGTCCGGTCCCGTCCCCCGGAACTTCAATCATTTGTACTGTTACTCGTGACAGTTACTCAATGGTCACTCAGTGATTGCCGGTGCGAGAGGCGGGCCGGTCGGATGATCCGGCGGCCGCCGGGCCCTGTACGGTCCCAGTGTCAGTGTAGTAAAGGTATCCCGGCGACTCGCCGTAGTCAACGGTTTGGGGGACAGCAGTCTCTTCTCGCCGTATACTGATTTTTTACTCGAAGTTAAGTTAAAGATCAGTACGAGGACAAGACTGCTGTCCCCCTAAGTTAACTGATCCGAGGCTGATCGGATAGACAATTCCCCCGCGCCGAACTTCGAACATCATGCCTTTACTCAAAGTTAAGTTCGAACAAGTCACCGTCACTGTCACTCAGGGCAAGAGCGCCGAGACCATCAGGTTAGACCGTCGGACTCCGAGTGATATTGAGAGGCCATTATGAGACGTGCAAACTTCGGATCCGACCGAACGTTTTGCTCTGGCCGCCCGGCTCTCTGCTTCTGTTGACTCTCTGTCTCTCTGTCACTATCTGTCTCTCAGCCCCTTTCTCTGTCCCGTCTCTCTGTCTCTTTCCCTATCTTTTCTCTTTCTCGGTATCTTTCTCTCTTGTCTCTTCTCTTTCCCTTTCTCTATTTCTCTCTGTCTGTCTCTTTCTCTGTCTGTCTCGCTGTCTCTCTTTCTCTCTGTCTTTCTTTCTGTCTCTCTCTTTCTCTTTCTCAGTGTCTCTCTCTCTCTGTCTCTCTGTCTCTTTCTCTGTCTCTATGTCTCTCAGTCTCTATTTCTCTTTCTGTCTGTCTGTCTGTCTGTCTGTCTGTCTGTCTTTCTCTCTTTCTCTTTCTCTCTCTCTCTCTCTCTCTCTCTCTCTCTTTCTCTGTCTCTATGTCTCTCTTTCTCTCTGTCTTTTTGCCTCATTCTCTCTGTCTCTGTCTCTCTTTCTCTGTCTCTGTCTCTCTGTCTCTCTGTTTCGCTTTCTCTGTTTCTCTGTTTCTCTGTCTTTCTTTCTCTTTCTCTGTCTGTCTTTCTGTCTATCTCTCTGTCTCTCTCTCTCTGTCTCTCTGTCTCTCTGTCTCTCTCTCTCTTTCCCTCTGTCTCTCTGTCTCTCTTTCTCTTTCTCTTTCTCACTTTCTCTCTGTCTCTGTCTTTCTTTCTGTCTCTCTGTCTCTCTGTCTCTCTGTCTCTTTCTCACTTTCTCTCTTTCTCTCGTCTCTCTGTCTCTCTTTCTCTCTGTCTCTCTTTCTCGTTCCCTGTCTCTCTTTCTCACTCTCTCTGTCTCTCTGTCTCTCTGTCTCTCTTTCTCTATGTCTCTCTTTCTCTGTCTCTCTGTCTCTCTGTCTCTCTCTCTTTCTCACACATTCTCTCTGTCTCTCTTTCTCTTTCTCTGTCTCACTTTCTCTCTGTCTCTGTCTTTCTTTCTGTCTCTCTGTCTCACTTTCTCACTTTCTCTCTGTCTCACAGTCTCTCTGTCTCTCTTTCTCTCTCACTTTCTCTCTGTCTCTCTTTCTCTTTCTCTGTCTCTCTTTCTGTCTCTCTGTCTCTCTTTCTCACTTTCTCTCTGTCTCTCTGTCTCTCTTTCTGTCTCTCTGTCTCTCTTTCTCACTCTCTCTGTCTCTCTGTCTCTCTGTCTCTCTGTCTCTCTGTCTCTCTTTCTCTGTCTCTGTCTCTCTGTCTCTCTGTTTCGCTTTCTCTGTTTCTCTGTTTCTCTGTCTTTCTTTCTCTTTCTCTGTCTGTCTTTCTGTCTATCTGTCTCTCTGTCTCTTTCTTTCTTTCTCTTTGTATCTCTGTCTCTCTGTCTCTCTTTCTCTTTCCCTATCTCACCGTCTCTCTTTCTCTTTCTCTTTCTCTTTCTCACTTTCTCTCTGTCGCTCTTTCTCTCTCCCTGTTTCTCCGTTTCTCTGTCTCTCTTTCCCTCTGTCTCTCTGTCTCTCTTTCTCTTTCTCTTTCTCACTTTCTCTCTGTCTCTGTCTTTCTTTCTGTCTCTCTGTCTCTCTGTCTCTCTGTCTCTTTCTCACTTTCTCTCTTTCTCTCGTCTCTCTGTCTCTCTTTCTCTCTGTCTCTCTTTCTCGTTCCCTGTCTCTCTTTCTCTGTCTCTCTTTCTCTTTCTCTTTCTCTTTCTCTTTCTCTGTCTCTCTTTCTCTCTCTCTGTATCTCCGATTCTCATTCTCTCTTTCTCACTCTCTCTGTCTCTCTGTCACTCTGTCTCTGTCTCTGTCTCTCTGTCTCTCTGTCTCTCTGTCTCTCTGTCTCTTTCTCACTTTCTCTCTGTCTCTGTCTTTCTCTCTGTCTCTCTGTCTCTCTTTCTCTCTGTCTCTCTTTCTCGTTCCCTGTCTCACCGTCTCTCTGTCTCTCTTTCTCTTTCTCTTTCTCTCACTTTCTCTCTGTCTCTCTTTCTCTTTCTCTGTCTCTCTTTCTGTCTCTCTGTCTCTCTTTCTCACTTTCTCTCTGTCTCTCTGTCTCTCTTTCTGTCTCTCTGTCTCTCTTTCTCACTCTCTCTGTCTCTCTGTCTCTCTGTCTCTCTTTCTCTCTCTCTCTCTCTCTCTGTCTCTCTGTCTCTCTGTCTCTCTCTCTTTCTCTCACTTTCTCTCTGTCTCTCTTTCTCTTTCACTGTCTCACTTTCTCTCTGTCTCTGTCTTTCTTTCTGTCTCTCTGTCTCTCTTTCTCACTTTCTCTCTGTCTCACCGTCTCTCTGTCTCTCTTTCTCTCTCACTTTCTCTCTGTCTCTCTTTCTCTTTCTCTGTGTCTCTTTCTCTTTCTCTCTGTCTCTCTGTCTCTCTTTCTCTCTCTCTTTCTCTGTCTCTCTGTCTCTCTGTCTCTCTTTCTCTTTCTCTCTCTTCCTGTGTCCCCATTTCAGAGATGCTACCAGTCAGGTACTACCCCCTACCCCCCTTTTATACCTTTATCACCCCTGTACCTTAGCATACCCCAAAGGTGAAGGTTCTGCTTTCCCCCAAGTTGCCCGAGCGCCTTCCTCGGTCCCCTCTCATACTCAAGCTACTCGCTCGCTCCCCGGCTGTCCCCTCCCCCCTCCCTTGCCCTTCTCTTCTCCTTCAGCCCTCCCTTGCACTGGAGCACGAGTTTCCTCAACATGAGCCACCCCAGCGCGAGGCTTCTCCTTCTAATCATGCTCATTCACTCTGCTCCGTCCTGCTCCATGTCTCCTGTACAGCCATGCTTTGTGGCCCACTCCTCCCCGTCCCTTGGGCTTCCCTCCAGCTTCTGCCGTCTATCTCGCGCGATGCGCATCAAAGCAGCGGCAGCACGCACTGGCCTTCGGGTCGCTCAGAACAAAGTCAGCGACGACGACGGTTACTCGAGTCGAATAGTGGAGGACGCGGAGGAGCAGCAGATGGTGATGACGAGGGTCTTGCGCAAGATCGACGGCTCTCGAGACGTCCGCACCTCAAACCTCTACGACCAGCAGCAGCTCCGCCTCAACAACATCAGCATCGCCGACATCATGAATCGCGCGATCAGCAAGGTTGAGACGAGAGAAGGCTTACCACCCAGGTCCTCCCCCTTGCAGCTTGAGAGGTCTCCCGTCCTCTTGTTCTTGTTCTCCTGCCAAGTCTGACGCCTCTTCTCCTAGGCCTCCTGACCTCCAGCAGCAGATCAGCGGCAAGCACATCGATCAGAGCGTCGAAATCTTCTTTTCTGCTTTCTGGGATATTCTCAACCCTCTCTTACCGTCCTTGTCCTCCCTCATTGCTCGGCTCGGTAACAATCTCCCATACCGATGCAACTGCTGACTGTCACAGTCTATGAGATCGCGTACGTCTGGAACCGTGTGGACCTGAACGTGAAGGCGGTGTCAGTCTCGGTCCTAGACTCCGGGCTAGTGGATGGTCAGGTCAAGGTCGAGCTTATGAAGCATTTCCCCTTCGAGTCCAATCAGGTAAGCTGCTTGAGATGCGCCTCCAACACCTCATTCTTCTCCGCCTCCAACACCTCATTCTTCTCAATCTTCTCATCCTACTCATTCTTCTCAATCTTCTCATCCTACTCCTACTCATTCTTCTCAATCTTCTCATCCACCTACTCATTCTTCTCAATCTTCTCATCCAACTCATTCTTCTCATTCATATCATCCTACTCATCCTATTCATTCTTCTCATTCATATCATCCTACTCATTCTTCTCATTCTTCTCATTCTTCTCATCCTACTCATTCTTCTCAATCTTCTCATCCTACTCATTCATATCATCCTACTCATCTTACTCCCTGAAACCCTCTGCAGCTCTTGGAAGGCAAGTTTGTCGCCGGACCCAACAAGGGCATGGATCTTTTCATCTCAGTTTCGACCACCGACCAACTTAGAACCAACAACGCAACTGTCTCGAAGCATCAAGTGTTCAGCGTCCTATCAGCACAACAACCTTCAAACCTCTCCATCCCGTACGTGGATCATGTGCAGTATGGCGGACTTCATTGGTACCTGTTTCGATATGCTAGCTCTCTACGACGGTACAAGAGCCTTACTGAGCTCATTCAAGAATGTTATGCAGGGAATATGTTGAACTAGAGTTAAGACTGAGACGGTTAAAAGCTATCGGATCAGCTATTTAAAGTTGTTTTTTTTTGGTCAAGAAGAGAATTCTATCTGACCTACTCGATTACCCAGAAAGAGTTCTCAACCTCGTTGAAGCTCCTTCCTCCGAACATGAGCAACTGAGTCCCGTTGTTTACAGCGGCCCCGAACTGAGTGATCTTGACGAAGCCTGCTGGAGGTGACCACTGGCTCCAGCTTGACCCGTCGGCTGACACCCAGACCTCTCTAGAGATCATCGCGTCCTCCAGGCGCCCTCCGATGACGAGCAGGTGGTCCTTGAAGGCGACTAGAGCGTGTCCTGATCGCCTGCTCCATGCGGCGGACGAGGTGACTTGCGTCCACGTCATCTCACCCAAGGAGTTGAGGGCAGCCATCCACACGTCGTTTAGACTTCCCGACGAGCCCTCGCCTCCTGCAAGCCAGATCCTCTGACTGCAGTTCACGTTGGTGACAGCGACACTGTGAAGAGCGCGAGCCTGCCAAGGCGCCTGCAGCTCCTTCCAGCTCGAGCCATCCTCACTGATCCATACGTCCGAGTGATACTGCACTCCTCCTCCCACAAAGTTCGCTCCGCCCATGACCAGGAGGTATTCCTTCTTCCCCTCAGTGTCGTATGCTAGCACGGATGCTGCTCCCAGGCCGTACCTCCTCGACCAGGCAGCGCTGGCAGTCACTTGTGTCCACAAGTCTCCATCGGAACTTTGCCACACGTCGTTGAAGCTTCTTCCTCCCTCTGCTTGACCTCCGAGCACCATGAGCGCGGCACGATGACTGACGGCTGCATGGTTGTACCTGCTGCTCCATGATGCTTTCACAGTGACTTGCTCAGGCAGCAGGCACAGAGCGTTGGGGCTGCTGCAAGACTGCAGGTTGACCCTCCAGACGTCGGATGAGAAGGAGGAATCTGTGCTGGTAGGCGAAGTCTGTGCCAGGAATCCTCCCAGGATCCAGACGCTGTGCGAGTGGAAAGCAGCTGCATGCCCATATCGAGCACGCAGAGGCGGAGAAGCGTCGAGGCGTTTCATAGTCAAGCTGTCAAACACGAATGGTGATGTAGACAGAAACTTGAACGTCATCAGCTGTTGGGAGAAGTTGGAGGAAGGGCTCAAAACGCCTCCCGCAAACGGATGAGTGAAGTCCCCGCCGTCATCGACCATGGTGACTTGCAGCCTTGCCTCCTGCGCCTCAAGAGAATGAAAAGTGCAGAAGGCAAGGGACTGGTCGGAGCTGTTGTAGCTGGGATATCCGAAGAGCGCAAACGGAGCACCAGGATCGAGCAAAGTCAGGACAAAGGAAACCTTCTGAAATCCCTCGTTAGGTCCTGCCGAGAGCCCCTGCATGAATCCCGACAAGTACTGAGGGTACGCGAAGGGTTGCACTACAATTTCTGTTGCCTGCAGGTGGAAGGTGGGTTTCTGGTTGACGTTCATCACCTCCACTGTAAAGGCTCTTGAAGATGACTTGTTGCCGTCATCTTTCAGAGTAATGTTGAAGCTGGTGGAGCCAAACACGTTCTGGTTCAGCACGAAGACGAGGGAGCCATCCGGGTAGATCTGAGGGCCCTGAGCAAACAGAAACGCGCTTTCGTTTCTATCCACGTGCTCAACAACAAAACTATATCTCTGATATGAGCACGTATACATACCGCACAGAGCGTTCGCGGAAGTCTGAAATGAAACGCCCATGTCCGTGAATGTCAAGTCCATTGCAGATTCGTACGGGTCCCCTGCAGAGATATCATATGCAAAATTCCTGTGAACGTGCAAGAACGAATTCTTGCGATAGTCGGGGGAACAATCTTGATTGCTGACCACCTGTACGCACCATGAATTTTCATTGACTTGAATCTGCGAGGTGAGATTGAAGTACGGCGGATTGTTGTAGGGAGTGACCTGAATTGTGACATTCTCGTCCTGACCCGACACTCGCATCCCCTGTACAAGGAACAAGAGCCGGCAAGTCACCCTTCCAAAGGCGTACTCCTGGACCTCGAAAGTGATGTATCCTAGGGACGAGCTCAATGTGACCTGAGGGTGCCGTACAAAGATGTTGACGTCACCGGTACAATTCCTGAGTGCGAACGAAACATCGTTCTTCGACCCGCTGTATGTGATGTTGGAGATGAAAAGCGTCGGGCTGTACACGCCAGAGCTCTCCATGACGACGATGTCCGGGAGGAGCAGGTGGTAGGAGGGCTCGGGCTGCGGCTCAGAGCAGTTCAAGAGGAGAGTGAAGTTGAAAGATTGCAGCATCCAGTCTCTGAACGAAACAAGAATGCTCTCCTGCGATGCGAAGTACTGTGTCACTGAGTACCGAACTTTCCCGTTGGTGTCACTGATGTTGCTGATGCTGGAGATGGAGGGATGCACCTGAGAGATCTGCATGCAGTGATCAAAGTAGTTGGTGAAATCGGCTGTTTCCACTCCAACGGAAGGACACTGCAACTGAACGTCGCCGCTAGAGTGCAGGTCATACTTGTTCACCGTGATATTGAAATAATGATTGGCAGACCTGTTCGTGCCCCCATAGAGCGTTCCGCCAGAATCCTCTGCCCAGATCAGGACACTGATCTCGCCGTAGAAGCAAGGATTGATCGAGAGTTGGAGGGTTTCTTCCTGTACGATGCTGGCATTCACAATCGATGACGGCTCTGAGGTCAGGATGAAGAAGGAGAGTTGCTGCCATTGTTCCTGGTCCCCAGCGCTAGCATTCTTGATGAATTGAGTTCTGCTGCAGGCATTGCACTGCTGCATGTCGAAGATAAGATTCAGCATCAGACTGTTGAGAGTGAAGGAAGGAGCCTGATTCACTGAATACACGAGCACGTCGACTTCCTGCGAGGAGGTAGACAACCCGCAAGACTGGCTCTCTTGGAGCATTTGCAGCAGAAACCTTGAGGTGATGGTGCTTTGTTGAAGCAAGAGCTGTGGATAAAGGAGCAGGGATCCATTAGGGTAGACGGTGGGGAGAGTTTGGAGTCCCTGCAGCGAGTTTGAAGTGATCTCGGTCATGTTGAAGTACTGCCTTAAGTCCCTCACGCTGGGGCTGCTGGAGAAGTTGGTGACAAAACCGTCGACCATGATGGCCCCGGCCCCTCGCGAGAGCTCCACTCTTGTCCTGCCGTCCGCCCTCAGCAGCGCAACTTCTCCTGACTGACGGCTGAGATCGATGACGAACTGAGGAGATTTGGTGAACTGCACAGAGAGGAGAGGGATCTTCTGGTTGGTCGGAACGTTAGTGCACTGGCTGCTTGAATTCGACAGGCTGAAGTTACTTGAGACCCGAACCTCGAGGTCGAAGAGTCCGTCTACTAGGAACTGCCCCGCGACCAGCCCAATGCATCGGTCGCCTTGGAGGGAAAAGGAGAAGGTCAGATCACTGATGGGACCCATCGGCATGATGATGTCAAGAAAGCTGCAGAAATGGTTGGAGATCTCAGGAAGGTTCGATACAAAGATCGTCAGGTTGAAGTTCGGTTCGTAGCAACGAGTGAGATTCTTGGTCCCGTCCTCAAACACCGCGTCCATTAGCGCGGGCTTGTCGATTTGAATGATGAAAGGAATGGGTTCAAAGAAGAAATCGTTTTCTATCCTCATAGTGAACTCAGCCTCTCCCCAGTTAGAACTGCCTATCTTGAACTCCAGGTAGAGTTCAGGGGTTATCCGCATCGAACCTTGCTCGACCAAGTTTGGCTCTCCCTGCTTCAAGTCAAACTTGAACTTCTCCGACGGAACGCTGAATAAATCCAGCGGTTCCTCCCTGTATGTTTGCTGCCACCTCTGCATCTGTTCAAGGAACTGGCTGATCAGCTTCGGGTTGTTGCTGTAACAGGCGACGACCGTCACTTGGATGTCGCACTTGGGGCAGCACAGGAGCTCCTGCTTCCCTCGAGGAGGAACATAGCGAAGGATGTTGGAGAAGTGCGCTACGTGGTTCAGCGCCTCGAAGGTCACGTGACCGTCGGTGATGCCGATGGCAGCGTCGGTCATCTTGGGGGGTATGCCCTTGCAGACGAGCTCGCTTTCAGATACCCAGGCTGAGTCCGCGCAAGGGAGGCCGTCGATGTAGATGGTAGGCCTGCTGTCCTCAACGCCGAAGTTTCTCCCGTAGAGGGTCAAGTTGCCGTTCCCTGCCGTGGAGATGCACGTCGGAGCGACGTCTGAGACCTGTGGAGTGACCATCATCTGCAGGTCATCGATGGGAAGCAAGCTCCGAAGCTGCGAAACGGGCATGCTAGTGACGCCTTTTCTCAGAGTTCCATCAATCTGGCTCCACGTGTAAGTGTGCAGGAGTTGATCGTCATCCTTGAAGATGATGGTATTTGCCGACTCTAGAGCTGCAAAGTACTCCGGAATTATGTTCTCCGAGGGGAAGGAAGCCAGCGGTGTCTTAGAAGCGTTGATTGCCTGTATCGATGCTGAAGATTGTACGTCGATTGCAAATTCATGGCATGAATCTGCACTGAGATCAAAGAACTTGGTCCATGAAACTCTGTCGAGGTCGAAGAGTGTCATTCCGTTTGCCTTGTTGCCATATGAGTTGCTCCACATGTCCTCCTGCACGACAACAACAGAGTCCATCTCCCTGAAGTATGACATCACCCGTACGTTGTCTAGGACAGGACCATGAAGCACTTTAGCGTGCAAGCACAGCTCCTCTCCCTTGCTTCCATGCAACAAGTACAGTTGGCTGCTCATCCTCTTCATCTGCAGGTCTGCCGCAAAGCAAGTGTTGTTAGGCAGCGGCTGCCCCACCCCAAGCTCATAGTAGCACAAGACCTGCTGGTGTGACGTGACCTGACAGAACCCGCCCACCTCCTCACATGTCGATCGAGTCGAGGAGTCAATCTTGACTGCTATCACCTGCTCCTCCTCCCTCACCACCATCGCGTAAAACAGTCTGTTCATCGCATCCCAAGCTCTCACGTTGGACGCGAGCTGAAAGTTTCCGATCTTCTGCGTTTGGATCTGCAAAGCTGAAGGGTCGATGATGATCACGCGAGCATCTGAGCAGTTGATACCCGCAAGCATGCCCATGATAGTTCCTGTTGTCTTGTCAAATTCCAAGTTTGTGACCTTGAACGCGTTTGAGCCAAGACCAGTCTCCAAAGACACCTCCTTTGACCTTGCAAACATTGTTGTCTCATCCAGCAATGTGCTCAAATTGAACTCTGTGTATGAAATTTGCGCGTTCACCACGTCCGGATGAAACACGTACACTACTTCATGGATGGGGGAGAAGACGGCCATACCGAGCTCAAAGGAATCAGTGAGGTTTGCCTTGAGAAGGCTCAGCCTGTCATTCGCTGGGTTGAACATCCAGATCTCAGACGAGGAGTCTTTGCTGGTGAACAACAAGACTCTTTGCCCGATGCGGAATAGATACGGGTCATTGAAGCCGTACGGCGATCTCAAGGCTACCGCATAGACTGCGTCCGCCATCGGCTTGTTCAGACTGAGAATGCATGAGATCTCGTTGTTAGAGAAGTAAACGAGGTTCGTGCATCGACTGGAGTTGACTTTGACTTCTTGTATCAAAGAGGTTGAATTCCCAAAGTTGTAACCGTAGATAGAGAGATGGACAAATTTACCTCCCGCTTGGTATTCAGCCATGACGTTAGTCACCACCGGCTGAGCTGATTCCAGCATACCCAAGAAGATTGCTCCTCGCACATTCAGTTCAACCTGCCAGGGCCCATTGACGTTGCTGGGGATGCGACAAACAAGCTCGCGAGGAGTCCTCGAGAGGATCTCGCAATTCTGTTCACCAACCCGAAGTTCGACTGGGTTTTCAGCAGATCCGAAGTTCTTCCCGATCACTGTCAAGATCTCACCGTCCAGGTTGACTCTAGGAGGCTCGTAGGCCTGGATGACAGGAGGGCTGAAGTATGAGAAGACACCCACGAACGTGTTATCGCTGTTGTTGACAACCACTGTCATGTTCAAGTCTGTGCCGGTTCCCGCGCTAGTCGTGCACTCGATGTGGGTATCAGCAGTCCAGAAGAGCGGGGAGCATTTTGACGCCCCCAGTGTAACACTGGCATACTGAGAGTTCTCGTAGGATGATCCGAAGTTCTGCCCGTACAAGGTGACATTCCATCCTCCATACGTCGGCACACTCGAAGACATGATGTCTGACACGTTCGGGAGGTCATAGGAGAAGAGCTCTACCGCGCTGGTCGTTGTTTGCAGGCCTACCTGTTGCACGTCGTCCAGGGTGACGTAGTGACCACGTCCGACTCCAGGCGAGAGCTTGACCGATAGGGATGAGTCTGAGAGCCATTGCAGTGAAGCTACTTGGGTTTCACCAATGACCGCTTTCAGACTATGATTCATCTCCGCCAATGGCAGGTAACCGAAGTTTCTACCGAGCAGCTCTACGATTGTATCGCCGACAGTCGGTCCATGGGCTGGTTGAACCTGAGTGATAGATGGCCCGTCATATGTGAAGATGGATGGAAGGCTGGTCGTTATGTTTCCAAACTTGACCGTCACATCGTGAAATCCGCCAAACCCGCGCGGAAGGATGCATTCCACTGAAGTAGAGGATACCCATGCGGTCTTCCAGCATTCGCTGCTACCTATGAAGGCTCGTATGTCACCAGTGATTCTCGTGTTGTTCAACCCGAAGTTGTTCCCACATATCAGAAACGCGTCTCCACCAAGCAGCGACTTCGATCCGTTACAGGCGCAACCGTTGTAAGGACAGATAGCAGTAGCATAAGGAAACTTGTTGGAGAAGCTGAAGGGTGAGCTGGCGTACATGTTTCCAACTTGCACAGTGACTGTTCCAGACCCAAAGAACGTGATCAATTGAGCCAAGATCGAAGTCTCCGAGACCCACTGGCTGGTGAGAGTAACTCCCTCTACTGACACCTTTGGATTGCTGTCGTACCGCCCGAAGTTCTCTCCGAGGATGTAGAAGTCATGTGACGGATCCCCAGGCTGCTGTTGGAGCTCCAATATCTGTGGCCTCTTGTACGAGAAATATCCTACCGAAGTGCATACGGTGGATGAGCTGGACACGCGAACGTCCAAGTTCCTTCCAACTCCATTCGGCACGTGGGCCTGCAACAAAATATCTGAGAGCCACGTCGTTGATGGTGATAGAGTATCTCCGAACCACACGCTGACGTTGTTGGTTGACGAGCTTCGTTGAGCACGGATGAGAGAAGTTCCAGCCACAGAGTAACCGCCAGAACAGACGGCCTGCAACGGGCCCGAAGAACTAGCATCGCACCAAGTGACAGAGAAGTCAATGACTTTTGAGTTGAAGTCAAACTGTTTCAACGAAGGCAGACTAGTTTGACCATCGACGATGACCTGTGCCGACGTCAAACGTTGAGTGCAACTTGCAAAGCAGGACATCGAGCTGTCTGAAATCCACCTTGAAGGTTGACACTTGGTACCTCCAATCACAACACTGGGTGAGAAATCGGCATTGCCGAAACCTTTCCCGACCACTGTCGTTAAGAATGGCCAATACAAGTTGTTGCGCTGAGGCAACAAGTCGACAACCTGAGGTTTGTCGTATGAGAACAGGGGCAAAGGGAATGCATCTCCAAGACATGAATAAAATTCTATCAGAACTGTCTGACCGACCCCAGGTATGGACCGTATTGAAACGCTCGAGGTAGAAATGAAAGTGACCGTGAGGTTGTTGTCGGATACGAGATCGTTTGCCATGGAAACATACTTCAACACTCCTGGAATTCCGAGGCCCTCTCCGCTGACCGTGATCGACTTCCCTCCCAAGGTTGGGAGGTTGGAGGGGTACGAGGTCAAGGTCGGAAAGTCATACTTGAACGCGTTCAGTGCAAACGTCCACCTAACGCCCCTCCGAAGTTGTACATCCTTCCAGCCACAGCCCGCAGGCAGCTGGCAGACCAGGTGGCTCTTGTCCGATGAGAAGTGAACAATGTCGCACTGACCTGATCCAATGGAGACTGAGAAGTCGAAGGCATTCAAGGCGCTGAGGTAACTCCCCGGATCGAAGTTCCCATAGACGGAGAGGAGAGTCCCCCCGTTTGCAGGGCCCCGAGTTGGAGTGATGCTCGTGATGTACGGCTCGTCGTTGTGCTTCGAGATGTTCTCGCAAGTCTGACTGACGTCCGCATGATGCTCGGAGAACAGCAACGAGACGCTGACGTGTATGGTGACTGGATCTTTCAGGTGGTCGAATAGAGTCTGAATCACTATAGTTTTCTCCTTGCTGTCTCCATGATCCCAAGCAACAAACCCGTCTGTCACATTCAAGACTTCAAACTGGTTCGTGTACCCTGGGGTTGAAATCTCAAAACCAACTCGCACGGGCCCGTCGGATCCCACCAGCCTGGCAAAAGTGATGACGACGTTGGAGCCCTCCCGCACCTCTTGCGCGCAAGTCACTTGGATGATGCCGCCGAAGCTGTTGCTAGCTGGCTGCCACCTAGCGATGACCGACCTTTCTACTCGCCTTCGCTCCTCTTGAGACACGAAGCTCTCGACGAGGAGAACTTCACTGATGTATCCCCTATAGTGGTCTTGATCCAACAGCCCACCAACCCCTGCTGACGCATAATGCGTTCCCCGTGCCCCCAGCGTCAGGTTGATTTGTCCGGCCAGGGCAGTAGCGTCTCCTGGTACTCTGACATAGTCGAGAGAAGGTTCAGGGTTTCCGTTCAGCCAGGCTCGAATGCTCGATCCCCTCACCTCTAACGTCAGCACGCTCACGTCATGGCTCAGCAGAGGCTCTTTGAGGTACAACCCGGTGATGTTGCCTATGGTCACCTGCAGGTATCTATCTGCATCCACGTATAGTCCAACGCCGCGGGGGCGGGTCGGCTCCTTGAGGTCGGTATCGCTCAAGACCCAGCCAGCTGAACAAGGCATGCTGGTGTCCCCCCGCCCTCTAGAGCCCGAAGGGCAGAGGCCAGTGGACAGAGTGCGCCAGTCAGGCATGAAGGCAACGATGAGGACAAACTCTGTAGCTGTGCGAGTGACGCTGGAGACTAGCGCGTTGTCGATTCCGTCGAAGAGAACCATGCCCGAGCTCTTGTCGTAGAGGGGAGAGCTCTGCTCATGTTGGTCCGCTCGGAACTTGATTTGGTTGACAGCAGAGTTCCACGAGTCAACCTGTTTCACCGACTCCATGGCTGCGTTCATGAACTCAAAGAAGTACACATTGCTCGCATCGAGCCAGAACAACAACCCAGCACTGTATAGGCCCAGTCGATGTTGAGAGACATTGGAAAATTGATAAGTGTCACACCAAATGGATTTGCTTCTGCCAAGGTTGCCCTTCGAGTAGACGAAGTAGTAGTTGGACATCTGAGTCTGCTCAAAGTCGAAGATCCATTTGCAAGAAGGTGACGAATACGTGAATGAAGTGGTGAGGGAGTTGTGCTGTCCAGATACCTCCACCTTCACCGGCAGTCCTGACAGCACGCCAGGAGGTGTTTGGCAGACAATCACGCTGTCAGAAATCCACTCCGTTGTTGAGCAAGGCGTGTCTCCTACTTTCATTTGTACCGTGTCTGTTGCAGCCTGTCCGACACCAAAGTTTCTCCCGTAAGCAGTGACTAGCGAACTCCCATCGCTGTATCCCACAGGCGGGTAGGCGGTAGTTATCACTGGTGAAGCATAGGTAAGCGACACGTGCGTGCAAGACTCGGGAGTGGGAGGAGAGTCGCCATCGACATAGACAGACACAACCTGGTCGATTCCAGTCCCTGCTGGCGCCCTGCAGCGGATTGAAGTTTGCGATATGAAGGAGAGTGAGGAGCACAAGCTGTTTCCTACTCTCACGTCGATGTTGGCGAGCTGGCTAGAGGAGAAGTGAGTTCCGGATATTGTGTATGTCTTGCTTCCTGCAGTGGGGACAGGAATCTGAGGAGAGATACCGGTGATACAGGGCAGCTGGTATGAGACACTGAACGAGGAGGCAACATGAGCTCCGTCAACGTCTATGCTGATCGAGATGTTCTGTGTGCCCATCGGCGCTGGGATGCAAGTGATCGCGGTGTTGGAGATCCAGCCGACCGATTGACATTGAGTGTCACCGAGACGAAGTTGAAAGGTTCTGTCATTGAAGTTGCTGCCAACCACCGTGAACTGGCCATCTGGCACCAGAGGCAAGACGACGTCGGTGATGGCAGGCAGACAGTAGGTAAAGGCGTTCGAGAGAGTGGAGACGCTGTTGAGGTACTTGAAAGAAAGATCGTTGCTCACCCCAACGCCTTTTGAGGAAGTGCACGTGATTGAGCTTTCTGATTGCCAGAGCAGTGAAGAACAAGAAGATTTGCCGAGTCGGACATCGTAATCAGACACCGAAGTTGCAAAGTTGCGGCCGAGGATTGTTACCGATCGTTCGGAGCAATCAGAGATGTTCTTACTGGCCTGTTGCAATGACGTTACCACTGGTGTCTTGAAGAACTCAACACTCAGTGCTCCGCTCGACTGCTGTTGGTCAACCATCACGTTGACCGACCACACCGCTACGTCTCCTCGCTGAGCTCTGCATCTGATGGAGGAGTCAGAGAACCATGAGATCGATTGACATTGACTCGGCCCTATCGTGACTTGACGAGGCACCTGACCCTCTGTGCCGAAATTTGACCCGTACACGGAGAAAGA
This sequence comes from Guillardia theta CCMP2712, assembly GCF_000315625.1. Classification (NCBI taxonomy): domain Eukaryota; class Cryptophyceae; order Pyrenomonadales; family Geminigeraceae; genus Guillardia; species Guillardia theta. The sequence goes on along the minus strand of NW_005434649.1, from coordinate 146,845 downwards.
GAAGTCTCCTGTGTCCGGCCCCTTGCCATGGCTCAACGAGGTCAAGTGAGGAGCATCGTAAGACAGGAAGAGGGAGCTTGCGTTCTGATCATCTACAGAGACTGCCACATACTTCATTGCGCCCGTACCCGGGGCAAGTCTGCAACTCAAGCTTGACTCGGACTTGAAAGTTATCGAAGCACAAGAAGAGTCGCCGACAACAATCTGCCTCGGGGAAGCTAAGGTTCCAAGATTCGCACCAAAGATGGAAAGGAACTGGTTCGAAGCGCTTGGAGGGGCGTTCGATGGAACAAGATTCGTCAGAGAAGGTGCGAGGTATGTGAACTCGATCGTTTCCACTGATTGTGAGCCGGATCGCGTGATGTATGCTTTCCTGCCCACTCCACTTCCTGGAGGAACAACGCCGATGAGAGTAGTGTCGCTGATCCAAGAAGAATCAATGCAGTGCGTTTGCCCGATAGTGATTGTTGCGATCGAATGCTCAGATGTACCGAAGTTCACTCCGAGAATCGTCACATTAAAGTTACCACTGGTAGGACCGAAGGAGGGTAGTATTGCCTCTATGGAGGGGTTGTCAAAGGTAAAGATATCCTTGGGGATGCTCACTTCTCTTTGAGTACCTTCCACCACAAGGTCGAGGTTTGAGGCGAAGGAGCTTTCTAGCCTGACCTTGATGGAAGTGGAACTAATCCATTCCGTCACGACAAGATTGTTTGTTGAGTTCTCAGGAGGAGAGAAGTCGTTGATGGGGAAACTGAATTCAAGTGATTGCAAGGTGATGAAGGATTGCACCAGGGGCCCATTTGTACGGTAAAGGTTTGTGACTTTGATCGTGTCATAAGAGTAAGTTCTTGACAAGGTAGAAGATTCGATGACATCGCTGTAAAGGCTGACCGACAACTCTCTGCCGTGCCCACGTGCAACGTGACAAGCAACCGACGTCTGCGACAGCCACTGCGAAGATTGACAAGATGTGTAGCCGATTCTGACGATGGGTGTGAAGTCATGCATTCCCATGTTGTTGCCCAGCACCAGCAGGTTGGATCCAGCGTTAGGACCGTTGTAGACGCTGAGATCGACGATCTCAGCTAGAGGGTTGAAACTGAAAGCGGCGTCAAGTGTTGCTTTCGTAGTGTCACCAGAGAAATCGATGGAAACTGACTTTCCTGCTCCACTGCCGCTAGGGATGTCAGCCTGGATAGTCGTGTCAGATATCCAAATATTGCGTGAACACTTTGTTTCTCCGATAGAGACGATCACGTTTGAATCAGAATATCCAAAGTTCTCGCCGAAGACCGTCAGGATTCTGTCGCCATAGGGTGAGATATCGTCTTTCGGCTTCACTGAAGTCACTTGGGGTTCAGCATACAGGTACCAGGTCTTCTGACCAATCAAATGTTTATCACACATGACCTGCGTCATGTACGAGGGGCAAGGAGACGATATTCGGATCATGAGCTGTGTTGACTCCCAATCGTGTCCTCCTTGGGACGTCTGCACTACGATGCTCGACTCTGATATCCAACTTGTCACAGGGCACCTCGAGTTCCCTATGAAGACCTCAGTCCGGTATGGAGCGATCGCTGGCTCAAGGAAGCCTTGCGCGTCTGTTCTTCCAAACTTGGATCCGATGAGGGTTAGTCTCGCCCCTCCATGAGTTGGGCCTGTGCTGGGGTCGAGCTCTTGAAGTGTCGGAAAGTCGTTGATCAGGGTGAAGGGAAATTCTCCGCCGCTCACAGGGAAATCGGAGGAGACCTTCTCAAGGGTGATCGATAGATCTATGTCCTTGCCTTCCTCCACTATGTTCCTGCCTGTGATCAGCTTGAAAGGCCCGATGTACCTCGAGCTGTTGTCACCATGCGCCCAGTCTAAAGTCCCATCAGCTCCAGCGAGAGTCAGGTTTTCAGTCCCGTTGTAGTATCTTGCCGCGTACTTGATTCGCACGAAACCGTCACTGCCGTTCGATCTCGAGATTTCTGCGACTGGAAACTCGGGCACACTCTGAAGGAGGTTGAGACCAGGCAAGTTGTTCCACGAGAAGGTGAAAGCGCCTCCTCTGATAGTTGGGGTACAAGACATGTCCCACTTCCCGCACAGAGCACGGTAGACAAGAGTCATCGTGGCCTCGTCAAGAAGCTCGTCGAACATGACGATCTCTCCGATATCACCGTGAAAGTTTCCGTCATTCGGGGTTGGAAGGCCTAAACTCCTCGCGCCCAATGACATCAGACTTGTTGGGCTCAAGACATCCGGGATGCCGTTGACAGCACTCATTTCGAACCCACCGTTGACATCATCGTCCACATATAAACGGTACAGGTCATTGTCGTCTCCGTGCTTTCTTACAGTCATGGTCAAAATCCTCCACCCTCCTTCAATCGGCTTATCAGACCTTGCAAATGCGTCCAAACCGACGACCGGCCGGACGTACTTGTCCTCATCTATGTAAACACCCAATCCCTCTCCGGACAGACTGTTATCACTCAAGATCCAGCCCGGGGAACATCTCGGAACTCCGATGGAAGGAACAGCAAAGTACAAGCCCGCGTCACGAGGGTAGGTGACACCCGGCGGAGCGGTCAACTCATACCTTCCAGGAAGGTCAACGTCACGAGGAAGGTAGACCAACTTGACGTAGGATGACACGATCGTGAAGTCATCGGGTTTTTCGATGTAGAAGTTTGGATTGAGATTTGATGAAGATGGATATTCAAGAGCAGAGTCGTTCTTAGACTGCACGTACAACTTCTTGCCGTCGTCGGAAACCCAGATCACCGGCCGGGCGATACACTTCCCGTAAGCGCCTGAGTAACTGAGGACAGGGCGGACGACCAGGAACAGGGTCAGCTCGGGTTTCGGTCGTAGAAGAATTTGACTAGCTACGAGAGAGTCATCCATTCCGTCGAATCGCACGAATCCGTTGGTGAGATGAGGCCTTTTCGGCCTCTCAGGCTGAGAGAAGTAGAACTCTTTTCCTCCCGACGTCTGGGGAGGTGATATTCGGGGCTTCCAAGTCTTCACATAGTTGATATCAGACAAGACGCTGTCTACCTCAAAGAAGGAAGTCAGGCTTGCGTCCATCCAAAGGATGGGAATGGGATATGAAATGCCAAGATGGTCCTTCAGCCCAAAGCCGCTGTACTTGACTCCGGGCAGGTATTCTCCTATCTGCCCTCTGACTAGGATGCTCACTGGCACATTGTCCTGAAGCTGAGCCTCGGGGGCAGAGCAGTAGACCGTGCTGTCAGAGACCCACATGGAGAAGGCGCACTTGGTTTCACCCACATATGCTGTCGGACTGAAGTCTTTCACCTGGAAGTCAACTCCGAACACCGTGAGCAGGTCACCCCCCGATACCACCGTCGTGCTGGGCTCTACGTCGGAGATGGTTGGAGGTGAGAGGTAACTGAACGCTTCTCTCAACGTGTCAAACGCTTGATAGATCCGCACTGAGATGTCAAGCCCTCGCCCCACCCCCGGAACCACTCGACATCGTAGTGACCAATCGTTCAACCAGAAGGTGTCGACACATACTGACTTGCCCACGTAGATCGAGATGGGAGGCTTGTAGAACTGACCGCTGCTGACGTCCAACACGGTGAAGTTCCCATAGACGGTAAGGTCGCCACCAATCTGCTGCGGGTATATATCATTCTGGTACGAACCTCTCACTTTTGGCTCGGGCGCAAGGATGAAAGCATTAGGGTAGAAAGAAGACCTTCCTTCGATCTTCACCTCCAGCGGTGTGTTTCCTCCTGTCCCTGGCTGCACGCCACATATAAGCATGGTGTCAGAGACGTATCCAAGGCCCGGGATGGTCAGCCCTGGCACCAGGCAAGCCGTTCCGCCGATGTTAGAGAACCTTGACAGGGAACGATAAATTCCAAAGTTCTTCCCTGTGATTGTGAAGTAAGGAAAACCAGTCGGAGGCAAGATGGTTGGGGCCACTGAATCTATCAAGGGGTAGTCGTAAGAGAAGAGCGATTCACCAACAGGAGCACTCGATCCGGCTACTTTGATGGTGTGGGACTGAGGGGAAGAGGTAAGAGGTGGCAAAATACAGACTAAAGACGTGTCAGACGTCCAGTTCAGGCACTTGCCCTGCCAACTTGCGTCCTTAGAGGTCAAGTACGAATCCTCGTCCGGTGATGGACCGAACCCATGTCCCAGCAGTGTGATGGGGATCTGACCCGCAGCTGGGCCGCCGCTGGGGACGATGGCCGACACTGAGAGCGAGGAGTACTCCACCGGCTGAGATTCACCGTCCGCACTCCATCTAACTACATGAAGGTTGACGCTTCCTGCGCCTGCTGGGACGTTGCAGAGAGCTGACGTGTCGGAGACCCAGTCGCTATTTTGACAGATTGTCTTGCCCACGAAGACGCGGAAGTCTGCCGGGAGAGAGGTTCCGAAGCCACTACCTGAGATCGTGATGGTCTCGCCCTTGGTGATGGTCTTGTTGAGGGGTGAAACTGACGGGGCCTCATAGGAGAACAGAGTTGCGTTCTGTTCGAATGTCGCGGTCCTGCCATTGACGGTGAGGTAAGGGTACTGAGGGTTGGAACGTTGGGGTCTCATTGTGCAAGTCATGCTGCTGTCCGAGACAAACTTCTGAGATTCGCACATGTAGTCATCGATCTTGAAAAGAAAGTTGTCGTTGACATTCACTGCTAGGCCGAAGTTCTTCCCCAAGATTGTCACGTTGGTGTCAGAGTTGGGGGAACCGGACGAAGGATTCACACCTGACACAACAGGAAGGTCGTACGAGAACTTGGCCGCGATGGTTTGTTTGGACGTCTCGTTGAGACCGAGGCTGAAGTCCAAGACAACATCCAGGTTGTCCTGATCGCCATGCTGGATCCCACAGCGAATCGACGAGTCTGACATCCACTGGACTGGCTGACATCCAGTGCTCCCAATCACAACCTGCGGTTTCGTCTCGTTGCAGAATGAAAATTCGTCTCCTTCGATGGTGAGATAGTCTTCACAGAGCACTTGACAGTGCACGTCGTGCAAGGCGAAGTCTTTGGGGATGGGAAACTGAAAGTGGAAGTTGTTCGAGACCTGAGATTCAACTTCTATCTCGACAGTCTGCTCTCCGAACAGAGGTATCGTCTGACATTTTGCTGACGTGTCCGACAACCAAGTGCTACTGGTACATTCCTGTCCTCCAGCTCGTATGATGGGAGAAAAGTCAGTGAAACCGAAATTCTTTCCGAAGAGGAGGAGCGAACAATCGGCAAGGGATGCGTTCAGAATGTCCGGGGCCGCATATGCGAATCCCACTTTCACCGCCTGGATGCTGAAAAGAGACTGATTGGCAGTCGACAAGTTACTTACTAGTGCCTGAAAAGAGTTCACTTCTTGGAACGAGCCGACGACGACAAAAGCCGAGAACGTCTGAAAGGAGCTGAGAAGCCTTCTTGAGCTTGTGAGCCCCAGCACTCCACTCGAAGAGACCTGAAGCAGATTCAAGAGGTTGTTGAACCTTACATCATTGTCGTTCGAGGCACTGCTGAAGGAAACTTCCAATCGAACCGCGCAACCTACGACAGATCCGATCTGAATACAGATTTGCTTCCTCCCTGCTCCAGCAGAGATCCCTGCTTCGATCACAGTGTCGGACTTCCACATGGTGTATTCAGCTTGCTTGTTATCAAGTGAGATACAAGGGGTTGAGTCCGAGTAGCCGAATCCCTCTCCATACACTGTGATGACTGAGCCCCCCAAGCTCACGCTCGTAGTCAGCGGTACCACATTGTTCACGTAAGGCCTTACAAAGTCAAACTTGCACGTTCCGTTCCCTGGGACCAGGATGCCGTTCTCGTGAAGAGTGATCCTGGTCGTGAGCAAGTTTGACTTCCACTCGGGAATGTCACAGATCAGGGCAGAGCTTGAATGAAAAGTCGCGGCGACAGTGATAGAAGTTTCGAGAGAGAGAACATCCAGGAAATTCGTCAAAGTCCAAGTGCATTCATAGAGGGCAGACTGATGAAAGTTCTGACCCACGATGGTGATGTTGCCCCCTCCTCGAGTAAAAGCTGTCTTTGGGTAGAGAGAAAACCATCGGGGCAGTCCGGTCGCATCATTTCTACCTTGAAAAGAGGTGTTCCAACACCTGGCAGGAATCTGATAAAAGTTGCTGGATAAGTTCATACAGCAGGCGAGCAGCATGTTGTAACTCCCGTAAATCTTTCCTCCGTAATTCAGGGTAATGTTCTTCGAGCTGGTTTCGCCGTGCTTCCAGACATCGCTTCCTCTGAGTTCCGGTACCAAGGTTGTTCGATAACAAGGATCCAAAGTGTCTCCGGCAGTGATAGAGCATACAAGGTCAGCCTTCAAGTATCCATCAGATGAGATCGTCCTTTCAACCTGAAAGACCACGTTCTCATCCCGCAAGACTGGGTCGCTGGTATTGACCTCGCCCCAGCTCCCGCTGTTGTCGCAGTTCCCGGACCATTTGAGACACAAGTACCTCTCAACTGACAACATCTCATTCGTTGTGATGTCGTTGACGATAATCACATCACCAACGTCCCCCTCCAGGTAAGGCTCCTGATCGGGCAACGTTGCTCTCTTGCCGATGACCAACCGAGCATCTGCCACCAGCAAGCTGCGGATCTGAGCAGTGAGAGCGAAGCTGCACTGGTTCTGATCGTCAAGACGGAGAATGAAGTCAGTGCCGTTGGAATGCAGGGTGAAGACGTGGAAGACATTCACCGTCAGACTTGCTGTCGACACGCACATGGTCTTGTAACCAATCTCAACCATGACGTTTCCTGCCTCGTTGAACTTGATCCCAAGGCCGCGAGGAATTGACGCGTAGAGATCGTTGTTGCTGATCAACCATCCTGCTTGCAGCGTCCCGATCCTAGCAGTCAAGAAGATGGTGACGGTCGGGGGATCTTGGATGATGGAGTCAGTACTCAAGTAGGACGCGCCATTGAAGGAGATGTAGCTGCGAACTGTTCCGTTGCGCAGAAACCGGCGGTCAGGCACTGAGGACGAGTTTCCCTCGTTGGTGAACGTGACTGTGAGATCCTGCGAGGCATCGAGGCTGCGAGACGCGAACTTGGTGACGGTCGAGCATGCAGCATGAGAGACGAAGAAGGTAGACGTGTTCCATGCCGAGCTGAAGTCTGGAGAGCAGACAAGCTCCATTGAGTCATCCAAGTTCGGGTCCAACCAGAGCCATGGCGACCCGGAGATTCCCAGCAGGTTCGGAGGTTTCATCTCCTGCTGGGATGATGCTGGGCCGAAGCCCATGGAGCAATAGGAAGCCACGGCATCGCTGCTGGAGCCGAAGTTGGGGTCGAGGAGATACTTGCCAGGGGCAGCAATGAGCCCGGCGCTCTGCATGTCAGTCTTGATGGACTCACAGGTAGGAGAAGACACGCCAAGAGTGATGGGGTTGCTCTCCTGGAGATGGACACCGGAGCTCGAAGTGACTGAGAGGTTGAGGTAAGAGACGTCAAACCGGTCGATGAAGCAGTCGCCGATGACAACACTTTCAGATACTCGGTCGACCTGTTGACATTCCTGCCCTCCGATCTTGACCTTCAAGTTCTCATAAGCTTGAGGAAACTGCGCTCCGACGATCGACACCAGAGCTCGACCACCTGACGGGAGGTAAGCGAAGCCCTCAGTCGACGTCCCTCGCGCTGTGGAGACCTCCTGTATGACGGGGGTGGGGTAGTCATAGGCGTCCTCCTTACTCCCGCTTGCTCCAGAGTCGATGACCGACACTGGGAGATTTCGACCTGCTCCTGACGCGACTGAGCAGTGGAGGATCGAGTCTGAGGTCCAAACAGTGGAGGAGCATGCGGTAACTCCGACAAAGGCCAACGAAGAGGTTTCGTACGCTCCGAAGTTTTCTCCCTGAACTTCGATGACATTGAGAGTGCGGTTGACCTCGACGGCAGTGACTGCTGGAGAAGCATACCTCCAGAGAGAGGAGAAAGTGTAGGAGATGTTGTTCAACGTCAAACTCACATCTTGCAACTCTGCTCCTGTTCCAGGAGGAACAAGAACCTTCAATGACATATCACTCGACCACTCCGTGTATTCACTTGTGGTCTGACCCATCCTGATGGAGAAGGAATGATTTCTGAGATAGCCATCGATAACAGCGAAGTTGATCTGTGCGCTACCATTGAAAGTCTTGATCGTGCTTGGAACAATATCAGTCACGACTGGGTTGTCAAGAACCCGGAACGGAACGTTTGGCATTGTGATGTTGTCGACCTTTATGCCCTCACCTGAGAGGCTTGATAAAGAGATAATGCAAGAAATGCTTGTATCCGATATCCAAGAAACATTCTGACACTCCTGCCCTGAGATAGAGACAGCATGCAATGTGTTGGACACGCCAAAGTTTTGCCCATAGAGTGTGACTGAGGTTGTTCGCAGAGCCAGCACAGCAGGAGTGATGGAAGTAACACCTGCGTTCAGGTAGGCAAAGTCAAGACTGTTGAGTGTCAGATCGCAGTCTGTAAGCTTGACGGACAGGGCAACTGATCCCGTCCCAGGAGGAGCAACGCAACTGACGGAGGAGTCACTCTGCCAATTTACGGAGGCACACGAGGAGGACCCTATCTTCAACTCGTACTGCCCGTCTATGAAGAAATTTCCATTGACTGTTACTTGTTGACCTGAGGTCGACACCGTTTGAGGTATGACGCTTTCCATGTTCATGGCCTCAAATCTTTGGGCGAAGTCAAGGCTGATGTTTCCCAGAGTGAGATGAAAGTTGAACGATGCGTCGGAGGTCACCAGGTCACAGAACAACCTTCCTGTTATGTTGCACATGATGTGCGAGTCGCTAAAGTAGTAGGAAGGAATGCAGCTCTCGTTTCCGGTGACGATCGCACTAGGATAGTCCAGGCTGGGACCGAAGCCATGTCCGAACACCTGCAGCATCTTTGTTGAGCTCTCCGAAGGACTCGACAACTCGTAAACTTTCGTTAGGTTGAGAGAGTCGATGTGAGGAAGACTGTACAGAAGACTGATCTCCTCGTTCAAACATGTCCGGTTTGCTAGATTGAGCTCGACACTGAGCGGGCCCATCATGCTCTGACCGGGGGAGGTCACGCAACGTATAGACGAATCTGCGATCCACTCCAGCCTCGAGCAAGAAGTCTTGCCGATCACAAAACGTTTTGACACGTCCGACTCGAAGTTGGAAGCGTTGACCCCGAAGTTGGACCCTGTGATATCAACGACAGCACCTCCCGTAGTCGCCAAGTCCTTGGTCGGAGACAGCGAGGTCAGGGTGCAAGGCAGAAACGTGATGAAGTTGACCGACGATGCGTCAGGGAGGATCGTGAACTCAACGTTTGACCCGCACTCCAGCGACACGTTGGCAGTGTTCATGTCGTACGGCCAGAAGGGGCTCAGACATGTCAACCAGGTGTCGTTGAAAGATTGAGAAGGCTGCCTAAGTTTGACGTGCGTTGTGCCCAGTCCCTCAAAAACACAGAACATCTCTGTTTGACAAGCCAAGAAACCTTCGCCGTGGAATGTCATGAGTGAGGCTCCAGTGGCAGCGACGCTAAGAGGAGAAAACGCAGCAATGCTCCTCCTGAAGTGAAACACGAATGGCTGGTAGTCGATGGAGCACAAGTCTGGGGTACTTGTGGACATGTTGCGCGTGTACCTCGTGAGATTTCTTGTTCGATTACAATCATCTCGCACCTGAACTTCCAAGTTGACGTCCAGTGTGTGAGTCCAGGGAGGGATGCCGCATTCGAGGGCAGACGACGACAGCGTTCGAGCTGAAGTCTCTTGGTTGGAGGAATCAGTAAACCACAGGCAGCTGTAAGACGAGGAGGAGGAGAACCCATGACCTGTCACTGTCAGATTGTCCCCTTGACCTCCTGCAGACGCCGACGTCACTGAAGTCACGCTCCAGAACTCCAGAGAGAAATCGCATCCTCCTTGGTTCGAGCTCGGCTTGTAAGGAACCAACGCAAGGCTCCATTGCGCATCTGAGAACTTGACCTCGACGCTTGCCCGGTCAGAGCAACAGGTAGGAAGGCGGGATGTTAGCTCAGCGAGAGGAAGTTGGAGTGTGTTGAAGTTGGACCAAGTCATGTTGATTGCGATGGTTGAGCTCTCGTTGTAAGGGCAGTCGTAGGTGAAGAAGATGGTGTAATATCCGTGTTGAAGGAACTCTTGCCCGAAGACTAGGATGTTGTTTCCGACGATGGAGATCTCTTTCATAATATGAAGGAGCACATCTTCAACAAAGATGTCGATAGCGCTGTTCGGGCCGAGCTGATCTCCATAGGAAGAGTCAAGGTGAGAGATCTCGATAGTGATGTGATTCTGCGTGAGGGTCCCGTTCCCGGCATCGCAGACGCGGAGAGAGAGAGAGCGGTTCGAAGGGTCCCAAGGGAAGAATAGCCACTTGACAAGGCAGGCAGAGGAGTTCCAGCAGATGTACTGATCGCGACATTGCGGTCCCATCATGGGAACAAGGATCTCGAGGCGAGTTGTGTTGCAGGGTTGTACCTGCTCGCCCTCTTGTACCACCACCATCTCCCCGGCGAAGTTTGACGTGATGTAGGCGAGCGACCAGCCGTCGCTCTGTCCGCTTCTCCTCCCCGCAACCTGAAATAGTTGCCCTGCCACCACATTGAGGGAGTCTGTGTCAAACGTAACGTTCCCTGCTTGAGCTGAGCTTTCATCGATCGCAGAATGCTGAAGCGACAAAGCTTTGACAACCTTGTTGAGTTGATAGTCATCGAGGACGTCAAACATCGCGACTTGGTACAGTCTCAGCTTGCAGTTCTGCGTACAAGTCGTCTCAATGATTGAGAACTGAAGGGAAGTTACAGGTGGAAAGCCAGGTGGGCAAGGGAAGGACTGAATCTGTGTGTTGATACCAACTTTGCAAGCACTGCCACTAAGTCTGAAACTGAGCAGCAATGAGGAGGAAGGGCCATTGAAGTTCCATGAAAGATCTGCAGCAGACAAGACCATCTGGTTGTTGCCCGAGATCCTCAAGGTCGCGATTTCCATTTTTTGACTTTGAGGGCTGGTAAATGTCATGGCAACAGTCACGTTGTCATCTGATATCCCGTCAATGTCAAACACGATCATCCCAGTCAAACTCCCCAGGTACGCTGAGGTATCCCAAATGAACCCATCCTGAGCCTCCACACAAGCCTCGCCGTTCCCGCACGTTGGGTTCGACTTGAAGCCTCCGGTCAGCGCGTTTGGTGCCGTCGCCTCGCCGGTGCTCGAGACCCATCGGCTCGTCATGGAAAGTACCGCCTGCTCCTCGATCAGGAAGTCCTTGGAGCTGAACCAGGCAAGAGGGGTCGAGCAGATCCCCAGCTGGATGTTCCAGTCAGGCAAGGAGGAGTACGACATTGGCAGCACAGCACTCCGATCGACGTAGTGGACCGTGATATCCTCCAAGACGAGCTGGTTGGCTGGAAGCAAGCATCGCAAGGAGTTGGCTGAGATGACGTTGATGTCCGTGCATGTCAAGTCTCCAACTCGCACAAGATCGATCGGAGCTCCGTTGAATTTGTCGCCATAGATTGACAACCAGCAACCGCCTTCGCAGAGATAGCTGCTCGTCTTCCAGAAGCGAAGTGACAAGATCTCAAAGTAAGCGAAGGACAGATCTGATGTCGAGCTGATGGCTACTTCGTTGTAGGTGAAATGCATCAATTTGGTCAGAGGGTACGAAGCCATAGGAGGAATCTGACACGTTAAGATCGAAGGGCTTTCGTACTTCACAAGAACACAAGAGACATTGCCCACTTGGATCGAGTAGTTCGCATCTTCTGGTGCAAAATCGTTACCATAGATCGAGATAAGACTGCCGCCGGTGACTGGTCCTCGAGAGTTTGACAAGCTGGTAACTGTTGGGGAGAAGTAACTAAAGGGAACATCGACACTTTCGCTTGCAGAGAGTCCCTTGAAGCCCAGCGAGAGGCGGTCTTTGCTCGGGATACCTGTCTGGGGCGAGAGGGAGGCGATGATAGACGATGATGAAACCCAAGTAGTTACGAACTGAGTCGCTCCGAGAGAAACTGTAGGAGAAAGATCATTCAGTCCAAAACAGCTTCCGGTGATGGTGACGTTGACATCAAGCTTCCGTGGAAGAATGGAAGGTGTCATGTTCAGGACTGTAGGGATTTTAACATAGACAGACTTGATCGGTCCTGCAGGAAACGTCTGGTTGTTCTGGGTCAAAGTCATGTTGATAGGCAGGAGGCAGCCATACTGAGCTTCTGCTACCAACGGCTCAATGACACAAGTGACCTGTCGCGAGGAAACATCGTAAGGCGAGCAATCAGACGACTGCAGTACCCTGAGGGTCTCGTTCTGACACAGGCACCAGTGCTCAAACTCCATGGCGATGGTAGTCTTACCGTTGGCCTTGAGCAGCACGACGTCAGACGGGAGGTCGTAGGCCTCGTGCAGGATCTGGGAGTTTTCATCCGTCGTGATTCCGATCAGGGAGGGCGATCCAACTGAGTACTCGTAGAAGCCGCTGGTGGAGCGCGAAGCAGAGTACATGGTCAGGTTGACCTTGAGAGGAAGGTTGCAACTGTAGCCCGACACTGTGTCACAGCTGATCACCGGGCCCCCCTCGCAAAGGACGCTCGAGTCGGAGATCCACTTCGTTTGTTGACAAGGAGAGTCTACAAAAGAGACGGTCACCCTGTCGGGGCTCGAGGCCCCAAAGTTGCTCCCCAGGACAGTGACATTTCCCCCGCGTTCAGCTGGGCCCTCGGCGGGCAGGATGCTGGTCAGGTTCATGTTACTGTAGATAACGTACGTGTCGTTGCAGACCCCCGTGATGTTCTTCTTGACAACCGTCACCGGCAACTTCCAGCTCGTCTCCTCAGCTGGGACCGAGCAGGAAAGGGAGGAGTCACTAGTCCACTCGGTGTTGGTGCAGACTCTATCTCCTACCATAACTTCTACGCCCAGGTCCACGATGCCGAAGTTCTTCCCGTACAGGACGACCCCTCCTCCCAATGTAGGGACGGAGGAGGGGTTGACTCGGGTGACGCAAGCGGGAGAATAGGAAAAGGAGAAGTTCTCCTGGTTGTTCAAGGAGAGGATCGGCAGCCCTTCGTCCTCCGGTGGGACCGTACACATCAACGAAGAGTCGCTCTGCCAGTAGATTTCAGTGGGTAAACCTCGGAAGAAGCAGGAGGGCGGTTGCTGGTAGTTGCCGAAGTTGAGGCCCAAGACGGTCAGGTTGCTGCTGCGATCCGAAGGGACAGTGTAAGGGACGGCAGTCACGTGTGGGGGGTCGAAGGCAACCTCGACGGATGAGGGGAAGTCACCGTAGAGGGGATCAGTGATGTGGAGGTTGATCGGTTCGAAGCCGGTGAATTCACAGTTGCAAGTGATGGACGTGAGAGAAATCCACAGCTGATCTGTACAGACCTTGTCTTGGGCAGAGATGTAGGAGAAGTTGTCTTGCCTCCCGAAGCTGCTCCCGTAGACTGTGAGATTTCGAAGGTTGTCAAGGACAGGGCCGTTAGCTGGCGAGATGGCTGAGATGTTGGGGACTTGACGGAACTGGAAGATGCCTTCAGTGTTTCCAACCACTCCATCCACTGTCATCGCAATGCTCGTCCTTCTCCCAGCATCTGCTCTCGTTGCTCGAGCTTGAACATCGGTGACGCATTCAATCTGGGAGTCTGACGTCCATGACAGCCGCGAACAGGTGGAGTTGTCAATCTTGACGTCTCGCGGCAGATCTGCCGTGGTCCCGAAGTTGACACCCACGACTGTTAGATTGAGCTCGCTGCAGTCCCCAAGATCCCTGACAGTGCTGTTGACAACAGGCGCGTTGTAGGAGAACAGGGAAGACGCGGTCGCGTTCTGATCCCAGATGACCATCCTCACGTCAAGGAGTTTTCCCGACCCACTCGGCAAACCGCTGACCTTCACACTCGTGTCAGACACCCAGAGCGCGTTCAGCACAGAGCTCTCCCCGATAAAGAACGAGACTTGCGTCTCGGAGTATCCGAAGTTGTCGCCAGCTACAGTGATCGAGTAGTCAGCCGCTGGGAACGTCGGCGAGTGGTTGGGGAAGATGGCGAGGACGTGCGGGAACTTGAACTTGAACTTGAACGTCCCCGAAACTCTGTCGATCCCCTCCCCGATGCTTGATCCCACCCCAAGCCTCAGCATGACCTCCTCTTCATCACTGTACGGGGGAGTCCAGGGAGGGACAATGCACCGAACGCTGCTGGAATTGAGGAACTCAGCGGGCTCGGTGGACTCGATCCCGCACATCATCGTGCGTGTCTCATAGTCCATCCAGGTGATGCTGGCAGACGAGGTCCAGCACGAGGTGTAAACGACGCAGTGATAGTCTGAGCGGTTTGGAAAGTTCTGCCCCCGGACGATGATCGCGAAGCTCCCTCCCACCGGCCCCAGGTACGACCCGCTGCCAGCTTCAGAAACCACGTCCTCCCAGAAGGGCTCGGGGCTGAGCGAGTTGTCTCTCAGCTCGACCGTCACCTGGGGTGAGCCCACGAACTGGAAAGATCCGAACTGAGAGTAAGTGACCCGGAACTTCAATGAGAAGTTCCGGGCCCCGGGCTGAAACACTTCGTTATCGATCACCGTGACCTCAATCGTCTTCTCGTCTTTGTTACCATGGCCCCAGATCAAACTTCCTGAAGAAGCAACATAGTCACGGCCTGCCATGGCAGTCCCATTGACGGTCGAGTAGTCTAGAATAACCGTCCCGTCCGTCCCTTCCACACGGTTCACTTTGATTCTCACCACCTCCGGCTGGTAAGTGTTGTTGAAGATCGAGCTTTCATACGTCCTGACCTCAGCTGGGGTGAAGTTAGCCTTGCCAGTGCTGATGTATCCACCACTGGAGACTGGAGGGAGCAGCTGCACGTCAAAACTGAGTTCCTTCAAGATGCTCTCTGCGATGCTAGAGAACAAGGAGGATTCGAGAGCTGTGGTCATGTTGGCCGCCTGCCCGTCGCTGAGCCCGATGATCTTGAAGGTGATGTAGTACTGGGTTGCTGTAGTCTGCAAGAGTCTCCTGCTGCTTGTTTGGCTGCCGCTGGACTGCGATGCTGTAACGATCACGTGATCGAAGTTGAAGTGCTGGGAAAGCTCGTTGGTGACCAGCTGCTGCAGAGCAGTCTTCAGGCCCAGGAAGTCCTTATACAGACCAGCGATCGACATTTCGATCGTCACGTAAGCACAGCTCTGCTTCCAACGCAGGCACATGCTGCGCTCGACGTCCAACCTGTCAGCATCCGACAGGGAGCTGTTGAAGATCAAGACTTCTGCGATGTCTCCCTTGAAGAAGCCGGAGTCAGACCCAGCGTTGATTATGTGACCAGGAAATGTCCCCAAGTCAAGTCCGTTTGAGCCATCAACAAGCTCAACTCCGCTCTCCTGGCAGGGACTGTTGACCAGGTACTTTGCCATCAGAAAGTCTTCAACCTGCAGGATGTCCCGCTGAGCCATGAGGGAGTCCCACACAAGTAACTCGGATATCTCGATCTCACAGCCCTCGCATGCTGTTGCCACCAGACACGCACAGTCTCCGTTGCATTCATCAGCGACTTGACCTTGGATAGTCGATGAGAGCACAACCGTGCCAGTGGCGTTGCTAGAGCTGCAGTTCTCTCCGTTGATTCTGCAAGTTGCCACTGTCTGCGAAACATTCCCGCCGTACAGGATGCGGGACAAGATCCTAGGGAAGTCTTCGTTCACAAGGCGGGTCGTTTGGAAAACGGCGAAAATGGTGAAGTCTGCGAAGCTGTTTCCAGCGACTTGGTTGAAGAAAGAGCAATTTAGCGTGAGGGCAGGAACTTCGACTGTAAACTTGTCTTTAGCTACAACGCCGACAATCTTGTGCGTTCCGACTGTAGACTTCCAGATGAACTGTAAATTCCCAAGAGCTTCAAGGTCTTGATTGAGTTCGAGGTTGGATGTGATGTCATAGTGCATCGACGATCCCGAGAGGAGGGACTGCTCTGGCTGCTGATACTCTGGCTTCAGGCATGCATAGAAGTTGGTGGCGCTGACACACTGCGCATTTTTGACGAAGATGCCCGACGGGCTGTCCTTGCAGAGGAACTTCTGATATCCAAGGCTAAGCTCTGAATCGATCCACAACTTCGACTGAGACGTGTCAGCAACCAGGCTCACGATGTGCAACTTGTTCTCCTGTAGCCGAGCCGCCGAAACGTACCGGACTTCCGAGCTCAATATAGGTCTGATGCTGCCCTCCTTTTCCACGTAGACTCCAAACCCCGACAGCGGACTCTTCTGGTTGTTGCTGAGGAGAAATCCAGAGCCGAGGCGAGTGAAGGCGATGAAGACAGTGAGGCTGCTGCTGTAGTCCGAGGAGTTGATGGGGCTGTGAAGGGAAGAGTTGATCCCCTCAAACGCGACCATGCCAGGGTTGACAAGATCGAACCCTTGCAGGGTCCCGTCGACGTTCCCAGCTCGTTTCGTCCACGTCTGGTCGCTCCTGACTAGCTGGGGCTGAAGGCAACTGACGTCGGTGGGCTCAAAAATGGCGTCCCCGACTCTAGACTTCCACTCTATGACGTTTAGGTCGGAGACGTTGGGGCGGAAGCGGAAGTAAGCCTCATACGAGGCGTCAAGCCAGATGGTGGGGGCTGTGCGGATGGAGCCTAAGCTGTTCAAGCCAACCACCTCGTAGATCATGGAGCAGAAGACTACAAACCCGTCCCACACTGTCGGCCTTGAGTTGAGCATGTAGTCACCGTCCTTGGCATTGACCTCGTACTTCTTGATCTCAGCACAAGTCTTGGAACTGTAGTTGAAGGCTTGATCCTTAAATGCTCGCGCCACTCCGTCGTTGAAGTCGATGGAGACCGTGCGGTGTATATAGGCTCCAGCAGGAGTCGAGCAGAAGAGAGAAGAATCAGAGACCCAGGAGGATGACCTACATGAGGTGGAGCCGATCTTGATCGTCACAGAATTGTCAAAGGGCGAAAAGTTGGTGCCATTAATGGTGACGGTCTGACCACCAGTGTTGGGGCCGAAGTCAGGAAAGACATTATAGATCACTGGGTTGTCGAAAGAGAACAAGTTAGAGTAGGATTGGAGCGGAGCGCTGGGATCATGGGCTACATAGAAGATTTCAGCGTTGTTCAACCCAAGGCCTCCACGTATGGTGCAGGAGATGGAGGTATCGGAGAACCAGTTGCAGAACGAAGTGTTGGTCTCTCCTATCTTGAGATAGATGCTTGAGTCGAAGGCCCCGAAGTTGTTTCCTGTGAAGTTGTACTCCTGCTCTACGGTCCGGAGGCTGTACGTTGACTCGGAGAAAACAGGCCTGTCCCACAGCAACGGAACTCGAGCTTCCTGCGGAGTTTCAACGCAGGAGAATCTCGTCCCTCCGTTGAAGTCATCGCAAGAAGCTCTCAACCATAGCACTGAGTTTCCGATCCCGGGGGATAGAGTACAGTCAACAGAGCTATCGGACGTCCAGCTTGTCTGCAAACATCTTGTCGCGTCTATCATACCTACGATGCCTCCTCGCCTCCCATCTATACCGAAGTTTCCACCACGAATGTGGACAACCTGCCCTCCCTTCGGAGCTGCATTGCCCAATGACGTCCAGTTTAAGTAAGGATAATCGTAGGAGAAAGCGCCTGCTCGCTCCAAAGAGATCGTAGCCATCTTGGACTGAATGATCACTTCCACAGATTCTGCTCTTCCTAGTCCAGGAGGAGTGGAGCAGGCCAGCGAAGTAGTCGACAGCCACACCGTCTGTAAACAGGAGGCCTGTGCTATCTTGGCTACGACAGTGTCGGTTTCGATACCCAAGTTGAAACCCAAGATTGTGACGTCTTTCTTTCCCGTGCTCGGAGAATTGGAGGGCCTCACAAACTCGATGACGGGTCTAGAGAGGTACCTGAGCCTCAGTGTGCTGCTGCTCACTGCCCCACCCACCTCCACGCTCGCGTTGTTGAACTCGTGCATGAACAAGGAGAACGGGGGCATCTTGCACTTGACCGAGCTGTCACTGACGAACTCGGTGGAGGTGCAGGCGCAGGATCCAATGCGAGCAACCGGGGAGAAGTCTTCAAGGCCGAAGTTTGATCCCAGAAACGAGACGAACTGAACGCCGGTGGACGGTACCTCGTAGGGTGAAAGGCTGGTGAGGACTGGAGCGTCGAAGTGAAAGGAGATGTTAGAAACAACTTCCGCTGCCCCATCAGAGAACTTGGCCTCTCCTTGTACCCTGTGAGACCCTACTCCCTGTATGAAGGTGGAGTTGGTACTAGATACGAAGGGTCCCTTGCAGAGCAACGATGAATCAGATATCCAAGTGGTCTCGCCGCAACTCGTCTCGATCGAGATATTAAGTGAACAGGTTCCCGAGCATGGCTCGACTCCGAAGTTCTTGCCATAGACAGTCAGGACTGAGACGACGTCATTGGAAGGAGGGACATTCGCTGGCGATATCATAGTCAACTCTGGATAGTCATACTGAAACGTGTGATAGTCAGCCTGATATCCGTTGAGCTCAAGGGTCAATTTGAGGTTGGAGCCTGTCCCATTCGACAATCTGCAAATCAACGAAGTGGATGAAACATGGTGGACGCTCGAGCAAGAGGTCGAGCCGATGGTGATCGACTGACCCAGGTTCTCGGTCGTGACAGTTGGTGAAATAAGGATCGGACAAGTCTCGTTCCTGGGGTGAGGATCGTTGATAGCTCCCATCCCGTAGGGTCCAGAGATTTCTTCCGCCGGGCCGAAGTTGGATCCGAATATTGTAATCCATGCATCAGCAACATGAGCAGGAGCATTGGACGGTTTGACGGAGGTGATGTTAGGAGCCTTGAAGGAGACTGTGACATTCGTGCTCGACCACAATCCGTTGTTCACGAAGATCACTGGAAGGTCTTTACCGGCCCCGGCTGGGCTCCTGACGCGCAAGCTGCTAGAGGATTCGTACTGAGTGATCTCTGCAACTGAGTTGCCGATTTGAAGCCAAAAGTCTCCCGACTGGTTCACGTCAGGAAAGTTGCTACCGAAGATGGCAATGTCTTCGTTCCCTTCACTCAGGAGAGGCAAACTTGAGTTTCCGAGGGGCTCCAGTCCATGCACAGCTACGCATGGTAAGAAACCGAAGATGACAAAACCCGGGGACCAAGTCAGGTTGACATTTGTTTTGCTGAAATTCAAATTGATCAGGTTGACTCCGCCAAACCCCTGGAGCGGTTGGCAAGTAATGCTGCTGTCCGAAGTCCACTGAACTGATCCACATTGAGATTTTTCGAAGCGCACCGTCGGCTTCCTGTCAATGTCTCCAAAGTTGATCCCGAGCAGGGTCACAACTTCGCTCCCCGAAGACTGGTCTAGAAGGAAAGGAGTGATCTGCGAGATTTGAGGTAAATCATAAGAGAAAGACCCGGACAGTGTCGACCGAGCCACTCGAACTAGATTGTCATCGTCTTGCGCAACCATCCATTTAACATCCAAGTCGCTGTCAACCCCTGGCCGAAGTTGACAAAGTATGCTGCTGACTGACGTCCATTCGGTTGTTGCGCAAGGCTGGTCGCCTACAGCGATGATAGGAGATGAATCCTCCAAGCCGAAACGAGATCCTATGATGGTGATATTGACACCCCCCAGCGCAGGAGCGTTGTTTGGTTGTACGTAGACAGGGACAGGCTCGACGATGAGAAAGTTTCTGTTCACGGCCTGGCTCTCAACATACACGGGAACCCATGGAGGAACGCTGCATCTGTACACAAAGTTGTAGTACACGGCTTGAGATTCTTGGAAAGATGGGATGATCGATCGCAAAACCCTCTCGACAGGTGCCTGTGCCTCTGGGATCGACCGAGTACAGTTTTCATCGCCTATCTGTCCATTTCTCAGCAGCCCGAGCTTGACCACACTGCCTTCACACCTCCAATACGGTGCTACGCATTGCACTACATTCAAAGACACCAGCTCTGCAGGAATGGTCTGCATACACGTGCTGTACAGTTGAGTGTCTGTAGAAGTCTGCAAAAATCTACATGAATAATTGAAGTGTTGTAATCCTGACCCCACGACGTGAAACTCAATCACAGCTCCTCCGGTAAAGTTTCCCTGCAGAGGAGCAGCTGAGGTCCAAGTCAAGTTTGGGCCTGGATCTAACGTGAGTTCAAACTTGTCCGTAGTAGACTGGACCCCGGCAAAGGTACTGCAGACTACCGTCATTGACAGTGACATACTTTTCGAAATCGGAGCAGTGATTTTTTCCTTGATAAGAATGGGAAGAAACTTTGGAGATGAGTCTCCATGTTCCCATGATACAAGCAGAGCCTTTGGATCGATGGAGAAATCAATGTTCTCAGCCATGTTCTGTAAGTTAGCAAGGTCTACTCGCACCTCGACTCTGCCATCCGTGCCCTGCGTCCGATGCATCTCGACATTGTAAAACCCGCCGTAGGGCCTCAGACTGTCATTCTTCATCTTCCACACTATGTATCCGGGAGCTGGCTCGCAATCCTGCCACCTCAGGCAGAGCAGTCTTTCGGCGTGATAACGATCCACGTCGCTCAACACCTCGTTGTAGACGACAACCTCCATCAGAGAACCTGAGAAGAATTCATCCATCTGCCCAGCAGTCGCTCCCGCCCCCAGGACCAGTGTCTTTACGGAGTTCAAGATTTCATTTCCTGCTGCCGAGACCTCGCTGTTCATCGAGCGCGGGCCCCCGTTTGACTTGGAGAATTCGAGACTAGAATTGACCCACATCTGATAGGTGCTAGGGCTGGCACTCAGAGTCGCAATGTGAACACCTCTCCCTATCTTAGACTTGGAGATGTATCGGTTTTCAGAGCCAACCATGGGCCGTAGGGCACCAAACTCATCAAGGTATAGTCCGAACCCCTTGGGTCCGACAGGGTAGGGCGACTCGAGGTCGTTTGTGCTGAGGATCCAAGAGCTTTTAGTCAACTCCCCATCGACAGCAAAGGCAACCACTAGAGTCATGCTGGACGTCAGGTTGTCCAAGGAGGCAGCTTGATCCAGCAAGAGAAAATCATCGAAGCCGTCAAATTTGACTGATTCGCCCAAAAGTGTAGGTAGGCTGGATGCTGATAGGGGATCCTGGGCCCTCAAGATTCTAGCCTTGCGCTCTAGATCAGTTGGGCCACGAAACGTTCCCCCGACCCGCGCTGGCAAACAAGAGTCAGAATCGAACTTGACAAAGAGCAAATCAAAATACCTCGCCATTGCGTGACGTAGTAGCGCGGAGGGATCCCAGAGATTACATAAGACAAATCCATTGAACCACAATAATGTGAGTACCAAGATCCTTCCGAAACATATGACCAGAGCAAAGGTGCTCTCGAATTCAGAACAACATCTCGATTGCAACATGAAACATTAGTATCAGGGAACATTGAGCTGGTAGATGCAAGAGTTGTAGCGAAAATGTTCAACATCACGATGGAGCAGAGGAACACGTTGAGGCTGAGCGGTTGAACACATGACCGTTGAGCTCGCCTGCTATCGAGACTGAGAACGAAAGAATACAAAACGCCGCTCATCCCATCCAGAGCAAGTCTGAGATGGCTGAGAATGTATCGACAATTCGAAGTTTGAGTCCCGCTGCCTGAAAAAATAACAGATGCAAAATGCAGAAGATAGGAGAAGCTACAGTCAAATCGAGACTGAGTTGTTTTTCCTCCCCGTACGTCCTTATCCCTCCCATCATCTCGGATCCCTCCATGAACATCAACAGCGTCGTTGCCCCGCGCATGCCCAGCTTCTTCCAGAAGCAGAGGGCAGACCGCGGCCTGCTCCTCCTCCAGAAGATCTGGACAGGAAGGATGCCCGCACTCGCCAGCGTCTGTTGCACCGTCTCTTCCTCTCTCTACCTCCCCGCGGCTCCTGCCAGCCTTCTTCCCTCGCTCCATGACGCCCTCAAGCGGGAAAGGACAAGCGTCAAACTACCCCACCCCCCTTGTCTCTCACTACCCTTAGAGTATCATATATCACCCCTCCACCCGATCAATCAAAGAGATCCGCAGAAGATGGTAGACCACCAATGTTTGAGATCCTCCGAGTACCCCCGTACCCCCCTTTTGGACCGGAAGATACCTGTACCCGTTCGTGATCCTAGCCTTCTGTACCCCTTGCACAATGCAACAGGGCGGAGTTGGGAACTTCGCCCGAGCCTCTGCTAGTCTTCTCCGCCCTCCTCCATGCAGCTCTTGCATTAGAACATGGTAGATTACATGGATGCTCTAGATGCAAGACCTGGATGCCTGCAGAAGCTTGTAGAGAGCAAAGGTTTCCCTTGAATCTGGAGAGGGGTTGCACTTTGTATGTGTGTGGGGATAAGGCGAAAATGTGCATTTTAATGGTGAGAAGATTTTGTAGTTTGTACCAATATGTCAGGATCAGGAAATTGAATCAAAATTTCGGAAATTGGCATGTTGCCTTTGTAGTACTCTTCAATGAGATATATTGTAATGAAAAGAATTTTTTCGATCGAATTTGATCATTCTCAGTGTGTTGGTGAAAACTTGTGCTGATGGTTGTTGTAGATTATTGGAGGGCTGGTCGATCGAATTGTCACCGACAGGAAATTCAGGTAAGCCTTTGGAGGTTTATGATGCACATACTGCAAAAATGTTTTTTTTTTGATAGAAAATTTGGCGACAGGATGCTTTCCGTAAAGAGTTTGAAGGGCTTTCAGTACCATGCCTTCACTGCCTTCGTTCACGTCGTCATGCCCCGCCCAACATGGGGCTCAAGGACTTTTGCGACAAGTGGGAGTTCTATCGATTCTTCTCTACTCAAGGTAACAAGCCATGGTTGGGCTTGGAATGTGTAACCTACATCCCTACAGATACAGCGAGCGACGGCTCTGAAGCCCAAACCTGTCTTCGACAACTCTCTACCCTTTGGAAAATTCTTTACTGATCATATGCTGGAGATTGAGTGGGATGAGAAGGATGGGTTCAGTGCCCCGCAAATCGTTCCTCACCACCCCTTGTCGATCGACGCAGCGGCACCTTGCTTGCACTACGGCGTCCAATGCTTTGAGGGCATGAAGGCGTACAAAGACAAATCAGGTGTGGTGCGATTGTTTCGACCCGACAAGAATATGAAGCGTCTCAACGACTCGTGCCAACGCCTATCCATGCCCATGTTCGACGGCAATCAGTTCATCGAATGTCTCAAACAGTTCCTCAAGGTAGACCGAGACTGGATACCGGACAAGGATGGGTTCTCGCTCTACATCCGGCCGACTGTCATTGCCACGAGCTCTTCGCTCGGAGTTCATCCGGCTCATCATGCTCTCTTCTACGTGATCGCCTGCCCGGTGGGACCTTACTTCAAAGACGGCTTCGCCCCGGTTAAGGTGCTGGCGGAGTCGAAGTTCAAGCGAGCATGGCCGGGGGGGACTGGCTGCAACAAGGTTGGAGCAGATCACCGTGGATGTGTCGACTGACTTGTCGTGGCAGGTTGGAGGCAACTATGCTCCTGGGCTCCTTCCGCAGAAGATGGCGGCACAGCAAGGCTACTCGCAAGTGCTGTGGCTGTTCGGGGAGGAGGATTACGTCACCGAGGTCGGTTCGATGAACTTCTTCGTCTTCTGGAAGAGGGCGGACGGCAAGCGGGAGCTCATCACAGCCCCGTTGGACGGCACCATCCTTCCAGGTGTGACGCGAGACAGCATCTTGGAACTTACGAGAGAATGGCGTGAGTTCGAGGTGTCGGAGAAAACTTTCACCATGGCAGATCTCATCAACGCTGCAAACGAGGGGAGGGTGATCGAGATCTTTGGAGCTGGAACAGCAGCCATTGTATCACCGATCAACGGGATCTCATACATGGGAAAGGAGTATGCGATACCTTGCGGCAAGGACGGCAGAGCTGGGGAGTTGTCGACGAGACTGTTCCACGAGCTTTGTGACATTCAATATGGCAGAAAGCAGTTTCGTGATTGGTCCGTGGCCATCCATTAAAAATCAATAAACCAGATTGCTATCATTAAATTTCAAGCTGTGAAGAAAGTCCACGAACTGTAATCAATGCCTGGGTCCGCGTTCTCATCCTGGAAACAAAAAGGAAGGACTTGTCCGTTTCGCTCTAAACATTCCTTCATATGATACCTTGAGTGACCGTTCTCGTCAATGCCCGGTTCCTCGTACCAAGTTTCATCTTCACCATACCCAGGATCCGCTGAGAGGACGGAGAAGTTATGCACGGGACTGTATAGCCTTGCAACCAGCAGTACGATATTGCGCATGTTGGCCTTTTAAGTTGCCTTCTCCTTCAGCCTCTGGCTGCCTTGCCCAGTCCACTTGCTACCTCCTGTCTGATCTCTGTATCCCTCTATCCCTCTATCCTCGTATCTGCTCTTTGATGTTCTGTCTCCTCCTCTTGCAACTCACAGCTCAAGGGTTCCTCCCTACCTCCTGACCGCGTATGCGACGACGCCAGGGGACAAGGATGGAGGACCCCAACAATCCCCTGTGTTATGTTGACAAAGTAGGGGGTAGGGTGATCCAGTCCGAAAATGAAATAGAACAGATCACTGCCATCGCAAAATCTCTATTGACTATAGTGAGGCGGACTTGAAGTTGTATTTTGTGAAGTGGTCACTACTGCTGCCCCCAAATCGTCTAGCACAAGCTCTGAGGGAGACCTGTTTGGCGGCAGTTGAGAGAATGTCGGGGAAGGGAGGGAAGGTCGACGACGACGGGAACAAGCTGAAGATGAAGAGGGTGAAGGAGAGCGTGGAGAAGCACCTCCATGACGTCCAGGTGTGTCTACTTGATAAGTCTCCTTCCTGTTCTCGTTCAGAGCTGAGTTGATTCTAGGTCACTGTTGATAATGCCTTGCTCAACAAGTTGTACGACAGTCAGGGTTGGGCGCGTCCGAATGGTCCCGAGGAGGCCAAGGAGACGATGAAGCTCGTGTTTGCCGGGGAAGTGAAGGAGGATGGCAAGAGAGAGGTAGACAACCTGAACCCTCTTGCGATTAAGCAGCTCGGGCGAGTGAGTTCTACTATCTACTCCACACTCTTTCCTCGTTCCTATTCTGATTTCTGTTTCGTTGCCCCAGTCGTTGAAAGAGGTTTGTCCCCTCCACTGCAGGGTCAAGAGCATATGCTTCTGGCATTCTCCGGTAGAAGATGAAGGGCTCAAAGGATTGTTAGAGTTTGGGATGAAGCCGCCGAAGCCGGACGTGTGGGAGGGATTGTTACACCTGGAACTGGTGGACTGCGGCATCGGACTGCAAGGCTGCGAACTGCTCGGCGAGAGTCTCAAGGCCCACGTGCCATTGCGATCGCTGACACTGGATTTCAATCACTTCGGGGATGCGGGGGTCGAGCATATCGCGTCGGGGCTGAGAAACAACACCAACGTGTCGACCCTGAGCTTGGCGTTCTGCGGCCTGACCTCGCGCAGCGGGCAGTTGATCGCTGATGGCATCATCAAGGGTTCGAAGGTCAAGTCGCTGGACCTCAAGGGGAACAAGTTGGGTCTGTACATTGATGAGGAAGGTAACAGCCTGCCTGGGTACTCCTTGATCCCAATCTTTGCGGGGATGACCAACCAAGAACTCTGGGCACCCACGTCGGTCCGTCAGTTCAGCAGCGACAAGCAGGATGAGGATGGGAACGCGACCAACTTGTGGGACTTGGAACTGAAGGCTGTGCTGAGCGATGAGTTCCGAGCACAGCCGATGGAGGGCACGTCGGGGAACTACCGGGCCACCCAGGGCCCTTGGGCAGGATGGGAACTGTTCACATCGTACATCGAGGGAGAGCCGAAGCTGTTTGCGGCCACGGAGACTCTGCAGAAGTTGAACCTGTGTGACAACTCGTTCACGGAGGACATCACGTACAAGGTGATGGATAAGAACGGGACGCAGAAAGTAGTCCAGGTGGACGAGTCGAACTTCGAAGTGTCGCTGGCCTGTCCCCTTGAGAAGGAGGAGACTTGGGCCCACCTAAAGCAGGACTCCTTCCAGGTATTCCGAGCTCAGATCACCAAGGGATGCTACTGCCAGATGGGGATGGAGATGATTCACGTGACGGATATCGTTGCAGATTGCGCTTTCATCATTCGGGAGGACCTCGACGCGGTCAAGTTCGTCCTGCCGCTGCAGAGCCTGCAGCCTGTCTTTCCGTCTGCCGGCAACGAGACCACGAGCAAGAACTTCCTACAGAGGTACACGCCTGTCTCCGAGCGGCAACTGTTCGAGCTCGGCATCGTCAAGGGCGCCTGCCTGCATGTCGGGCGAGAGATCATTCGGATACGTTCTATCAGCGGGGGGAGCGTCTTTCTCAGTCGGGGCAGCTGCGGCACGGAGGTGTCGAAGCATGCGCAGGGGGTCAAGGCGATCAGGCTATGTCAGCTGGGGATACAGAGGGGGACTTGCTTCTCCCCCTCCACCTACCACGAGCTGGGTGACTCTATCCAGCGCATCAGCCAGTTCAAGTTCATGGTGAAGCAGCTCAGCCTCAACGTGTCTCTAGAGGAGGTGACGATCTATCCCTTCCCCTCCTCTCTCTCCGGCTTTCCTTTACTTCCCCTCCCCTTCCTCTTCCTCCCAGAGCTTCCAACTTGTCCTCCCTCTTACTCCTTCCTCTGATCCCCAGCTCTTCTCATCTTCTCCGCCTACAACTTGTGCTGCTACTTTCCTCGATCTTTGTCCTCCCCTATCGCAAGTCAACTTTCTCCCTCGTTCGCCCTCTCGCCCTCCTCCCGCTCCCACCATTTCCTGACCCTCCCACAGCTTCTATTAGAAAACAATCTCGGGATAGGGCAAGATGCTGCTGAGCTTCTGCGGGTGCCGACGAGGAGGCTTTCGGTGTTCACACTGTCGGGGAACGGGATCAAGGTGAGTAGGTGCGGGGCTAGAGGGGAAACGGCTGACCATCCTCCTTCTCCTTCACAGGAATCGCTCTTTCGTGAGGTATACAAGGATGGGACAAGTTCTAAGAAGGGGAAGAAGAAAAAGTAAGACAAGTCGGTCGAGGATTAGCTTTACTATATACAACAGCACATTGACATGTCAACAGCGCATCCTTGATCCTCCTCGCAGATCTAAGGGACGTTGACTTTGAGGAGCCCTCAACAACTCTTCTTCCCCTCCCCTCCCCTTCTCTTCCTCACACGAAGATTGAACCATCCCGCCATGATCCGATTCCTTTGGAAACAGCTTCGTATTGACCTTGAAACTTCCTTCCCCTCCATGACGTATCTCCTACCTCACACAGTGATCTGCACGATCTCCCGATCTGGAGGCGTCGACTGCTCTGTCTGTCCCCTCAGCCACCACAGCCTGTGATCTACTCCCGCATGCTTGGCCAGCCGGTTCAGCATGTAGGCCCGGACGACGAGGCCGATGACCACGGCCCCGACCAGCAGCGCCATGGAGATGGCGAAGTGATCGATGTACTTCCACTTCTCCGCCTCCCCTGGCTCCGACGCGATGAAACCTCCCGTGCAATGAAAGTCTCTCACGTGCCTCACCCTACAGCACAAGGTCAGATGCCGCACCCCCACGACTTCCTCCTCCTCTTCCTCCTCCTTCGCCTCCCCCCTCCCCTCCCCCCACCTCTTGTTGAAAGAAACTCTTTCCTCCCCCCCTTTCCTCCTTCCAATCCTGATCCTCCCCTCTTCATACCAGTATCCGTCATCGTGGCAAAGTCTCTTTGCCTGCAGGAGCTGGTTCTTGCAGTTCATGAACGGGTACATGCAGCCTGACACCGCACTCTCCATCCTCGTGCCTGAAGGATTGACGTCAGATGAAAACCTAAGTTTGACACCTTCTGTTGAGGATCAAATTTCACCGGGAGTGATTGTCATCGGGTCTACGTGAGTGTACTCGCCAAACGAAGAAGTATCTCCCTTCATTTTCACCTGTTCACCATGAACACATCACCAACAGCACACCTCCACGTCAGATTCCTCTCTCCCTGCGCCAAACTATCCCTCTGCCTCTGCCTCTGCCTCTGCCGCATTCTCACCATCACGCTCTTTCTGAACGCCTCCTCCTGCATCCATGCCAGATGCTCGTTTGCCGCCTGCTCGTAAGTGTGTTGAAGACCGAACATTCGCGCCCAGTTCAACTTCATCCGGATCCAAGTTTCCTGTGACACACTTCACTCGAGCTCGCGTGACAGCAAGCTTCGGAGCGCTTCCTTACATTCGCCCATGATCCGATCATGCTGGCGCCATGCTCGCAGGCCAGGAGCAGCCGCTTCAGCATCAGCTCGAGCCTTTGGTCCAGGAAGATTACGTGCTCAGCCCGAACTGAGCGACAGGTGTATTCGATGCAGCCATTGGCAACTTGCGGGCTGTTCCCCACCTTCCATACAAGTCAAAAGCCGCCCGACCGACCCTGAGGCATCGAATCACCGGCAGTTTCTTCATCCGACCCCACGCCGGCTGCTCCCACACAGCACACTGTCTCGGCTGAGCGCAAGGTCAGCACGCCCTCGCTCATTCCCCCAAGGACATTCGCACCATCTGCTCAGGTGACCCTGTCGGGTCCTGCTTGCAGAATGCACCTGCCGCTGCTCGTCTTGTCCAGTTTCCGCTGATCGCTGCATGACGAGTGTCAGCTTACACGACCTGGCAGGAAGAGAGACAGGGACGAAGGGCGACGAGAGGTTGAGAGGGAGAGGTGGGAAGCTGAACCTGCAGCTTCCACGTCCGGTTCCATCGGGACTGCATTGATGACATCAGTCGCTGTTGATCGCATCAATGGAATCTCGCTCGGACTGCTCGGGGTCGTCGGAGAGCTTGGAGGTTGGGTCTGAACGCTCACAGAAGAGGGCTGCTCTTGCTGGACTTCCTGTGGTGGAACAACCTCCTCCTCAACTTGCTGGTCAGGCCAACGGATCGTATCCATCCCAGGTCTCCAGCCATACTGACCCTCCTGAGGGGACTTTGGTGCTGCTTGCGATTCCGCGCTGTCACTGGGGTTCTTGCTCACCTGTTCTTTGACCTCCTCATGCTCATGCTCCCGCTCCTGCTCCTGTTCAATCTGGTTCGACTGCTGCTGTCCTCCAGCGCCAACTGGTTGCACGATACTGACTGCCGGGAGATGGCTCGTCTGAGCCAACTTGGCTATGCGAGACCTTGCTGCTTCCTTGATGCTACGTGGCGCATCGTGCTGTCTTGCCCTATCCTGATGATGGGTGCTCTGATCTTGTGCGTGTTCAACATGAGCCGTAGGAGCGTTCTTGCTGGCTACATGTGGCCAATTAAAGTGCCCTGGACCAGCAACCCCCGCGTTCCTCCACATTCCTTTCCACAAGTCACTACCATACAGGTTTGCTCTCTCTGCAAGCTTCTCTTGCGGAGCATCGGAGTCGCCCCTTCCCACTGTCCACAAGGCCATTGCAACCACCAGCAGCCCACCACCAGCCACCATCACCGCCCTTCGCCCTTCTCTTGAAATCATGTTTGGTCTCCCTGGCAATACTGAACGGGGCTTCAAGATGTGTATGATGACAACACAAGTTCCTTCCAATGCACACTCAACTCCATCTTCCTTCTTCCACCATTTTCATTCCGTCCCTTCCTCTCATGTTCGCTCCTCTCCCCTCGCCATCGCCTTCAACGGCGTGCCTCCGGCATTCTCGCCGTCCTACTATTTCCGGGGTACCCCACCCCCTAATTGTATACGGCAAAGACTAGGAAATTGGACCCCATCCCCACCCTTAACACTCCTACCCCTCCAGCTTCCCACAAACGGTACCCTACCTGTGATGTGGTTCCCACATCCCCGCTCGTAACCGTGGAGGATGACCCTACCCCAATGTCCGAGAAATGTTTAGTGGACCCAAGTACCCAGTGTTGGTAGCACGAAATGCAGGGGGACTAAGGGTAGTCATTGGACCCACCCCACTATGTTGTTGGCCTTCTCCCCGATTTCTTACGCTGGCGGCCGGCAATGGCGAGGACGGGTGAGTGCAATAGAGAGAAGTAGATGGAGAAGAGGACGATTCAGCTGTGAAAGATGCATCAAAGTGACATAACATCTCTTTCATCCTACTGAGAGGTCTTGTCACCGAGATGCTCTTGTTGATTCTTGCCCATTTCAACTCGTTCTTGCTCACTCCTCGCAATATTGTGATGACCTCGTTCTCTCCACATGGTCGTCACCTGATATCGATCAATCTCACATCCCTCTGACGCCTTTCCTCAAACAGTCTTGTGCCTTGGGGTTTTCATCCTTCAGTCCCTCGCAGTCGCGACTGCGTTCTCGGGATGCGGCTTACCACTGAGGGCAGCCTCAGCTGGACGTGCTGCAGGAATCTGCAGGAGAGTCTCGATGAAGAACGAGGACTTTGACGTCCCCGACACCAAGCAAGTTGCAAGGTTAGACTAGATGAGCTGCTCTGAGATCCCTTGGCTTGAACCCCCGCCATATTGATAGCATGTGACCATGTTCTGTCTCGCAGCGCTCTTGGCGGCATCCTCGGCAACCTCAAGTCCGGACGAGGCTTGTTCGGTGAAGAGGCGACCCAGAAGTTTGCGCGGACTGCGCTGGACACCGTCGAGACGCAGCTGAAGGAGGTGTCGGATGAGATCAAGGCAGGTGAAGGTGCCACTGCGGTAAAGTCTGGCGACAAGGCGAAACGCATGTCGATGGAGAAACCGTCCTACTCTCCCGAGGACAAGTGGAACATCATCTTGACCGGAGGCAGCGAGCCGCTCGAGCTGACTGTCCGTCCTACCATGTCGACGGAGAAGCTCCTGACTGTGTGGGCGAATGAGAACGGGGTGGAAGCTGGAGACTACCAGCTCGTCGTGCGAGGAGGAACGTCATGGAAGACAGGACCGGTCGACCTCAAGAGCACCGTCGGGGAGAGCGGGATCATGGACGGGCTGAATGTACTTGTAGAGAGAGCTGATTGAGTGAAGTTGAAGGATAAACAGATGAATGAGGACTGATGAATGAGGTGGGGAAGGAGGAGGGGAGGGAGAGGGAAAGAGAGGAACATTCCGTGTGACTAGGAACGAGGAGGGAAGGTATGATACAAGTGGAGTTAGAGGATGTGAATGATAAGTTGGAAAGATTTTGATAGGGCGGGAGCGCTAGGGGTAAAGGAGGAAGAGAAGACGTTTTCTTACAGGGAGTAGCGCTCCTTATGGGATTGAGGAGGAGCAACGCGAAGAAGAGGAGGTGGGAAGGAAGGAGTTGAGGAGGAAGGGAGAAGAGCTGCTACTGTTTCATCTTATCAGGGGCCCATCCGCCCCCCTCTCTGTGATGGCGCGAACGAGCGCATGCGAGTCATCGTTGGAGATGCTGGCAACGTTGCTGGAAATCATCTCCATCGCCATCTGTAACGAGGATCAGCGCAAGCACGAGGAGGCAGAGAAAGGAAGAAGAAGCTAAGATAGCAGGAAGGCGGGGAGAGGTAGAAGGAGCTGAGTGCGGAGGTTGAGGAGGAGGGGCAGGGAGACGATGAACCTCAATGATCATGTCCACAATCTCGGAGTGGATCTGAAGATCGGTAGCGACGTCGAGCCAGGTGCGAATCGTCTGTGCAGATGGTGAGGAGGAGAAGGAGGGAGGCTGAAGATAGTGCCTTGAAGGAAAGGATCGCCTCTGGTTTCGAGCTGACCTTATTAGACGCTATGATGCACCTGAAAGCTGTGAGGATTTGACAAGCCGTTGAGAAGGAGGAAGGGGAGGGAAGGAGAGGGAGAAGAGGTCGAGAGGAGTGAAATAGCCGACCTGCCTATGGCGGTTAAGACCTTTGCGTCACACACACGAAATTGCACGAGAGCGTTGAGGATGACGTGTATGCTCTTTAAAGCACGTCAGAGAGATCGAGCAAAGAGACAGAGCAAACGACAAAGAACTGAAAAAGGAGAAGGGTTTTGAAAGAGAAGGAGGAATGAAGAAGGCAGGAAGAACAAGCAGGGAGAACAAGCAACGCATGAACACAGGATTTACCATCCCGTCGAAGTGTTGCGGGAAGCTAAGACTCAGTGCCTGGACAATGTTTCAATGTTCCATGGGATAGGGTGCAAGGCAAGTCAACGTCAATCGTCTGCTTCAGCTCTTCGAGCATCTCCAAGTCGTTGTACTGCGATCGCAGGAGCTGGAGGACCAGGTGAGAGGAGGCAGGACGCAGGTTTCAGTCACAGATTGAAGGATGAGGGCGATGTCGACCGGAAGGCACCCGACGTTGTCTGCACGAACAGGGTGAGCGGAAGTCGGCGGGGAATGTGAAGGGCAAGTCACCTCCATGCTCAAGGAGGCAAGAAGACGAGCATCTCGTGCTGTTGGTTTTAAGACTTCTCTTTCTTTCACTCCGCAGCTCTGACTTGGCCACGGAGAAAAGAATACAGAACAGCGCGCTGTCCCTGGGAGGAGCTCAGCAAGCGCCGGGAGTGGGGGGGGAGGGGGAGGTCGACCTTTCTTGATCGTAGGTGAGGCGATGACAGAAGGCATGGCAGAGCTTTCGCACGTCCTGAGGGCGATCAGTGAGATTGAGAAGATGGTTAGTTGAGGGCGGAGGAGAAGTGAAGTGACAAAAGTGAGGGATTGAGAGCGTGTGGAAGGAACGAGGAGCAACAAACGAGAGATGAAGAGATGAAGCAGCGGAGATGCGAATAAAGTCTCTTCTCAGGTCTCTTCTCACCTGTAGCTTCATACTGACATTCCTCTTGGACATGGCTTGTATGGCTATCGACACACATGAGAACGAGTCCATGGCAGTAAGGAGAGGTGACCTTGTGATGCACTTTCAAACACTTCGTCCCTCTCCGGGCTCATCTGCTGAGAGGTTAAGTTTCTCCTCCTGCTTCCTCTCTCTGCCCGCCCCACCGACTCCTCCTCCTCCTCCTCCTCCTCCTCCTCCTCCTCCTCCTCCTCCTCCTCCTCCTCCTCCTCCTCCTCCTCCTCCTTAGCTTCCTCCTCCTTTGAATCTTACTTTAGCAAAAGCGTTGCAAAGGACAGCGATGGACCGAGCATCCACCTGAAACTTGGATTCAGGCGAAGAGGTAAATGCAGACAAGACCCAGAATCACGAACCCAGCAGCAAGGCCGACTCAGGGGATTGTCAAGGGCAAGGGCAGAGGGAGCGGAAGAGTGAGGGTGAGGGTGAGGGTGAGGGTGAGGGTGAGGGCAACCTCAGAGCTTTGCGGGTCCATTAAGGCCACTGAAGCAGTTGCCATATGATTTGCAAGCATCTTCGTGTACAGGTGAGATACAGAAGGATCATGCGGACGCCGATCACCTTTAGCTTGTTAGGCGAGATTTTCCTCGAGTTGATGGAGTGAGCGAAAGCGTTGCAACACAGGGAGATCGACTGCAGACGAGAGAAAAACTTTCAGTAATTTTTCAAGGCTTAGAAGAATAAAAAAACAAGAGGCAATTCACTGGGCAGCAGGAAAAGCAGGAAATGAAGTTGGTGTCAATGGATAAGACGAACCTGTAGGTTTTCGAAGTGGCTGACAGGGAGCTGGAGGATATGGATAACAGAACAAGTCAGCATGACAAGCAACTCATCAGAGTCAGCTAACAGCCATCAGCCGATCTGCCGCTGCGTCAAACAAGCTTTCGAAACCAACGACGTCCTATAGTCAATTCAGCGAGCTCCGATTTCCAACACTGAGAGGAAGACCTTGAGCGCATTGAGCGTCCACGACAGATTCTTGCCCTTGATCTCACCGATGTCTCTCATCACCATTCCTGCAAACTGATGGATCTAAAGCAAAACCATCCAAATCAGTCGTCTCCAAATCAAGAACCGTTTGCAGTGTTCCAAACGTACAACCATGTCTCGAACAAAAGAAATGATCGAAAAAGTACCTGGCGCTTGAAGTCTTCCGACAATTCTGAGTCCTTCTGCAAACAAAACAATTCTCAACCTTTGAAATGTATCCTACTCTTCCACCACCACCTCCAACACCACCATTTGAACTACCTCCACTTTCGCCCTTCTCACCACTACCATCAACAAGCGAGAGTCATCGATCAACCTTGGAGTCAAGACGCAGACGATGCAAGTGGTTGAGAGCCATTGACGCTTCGACTCCTCGGAAGGGAAGCGATCCATCTGCCCATCGCGTCACCATCGCCGTAACCTCCCCCTCTCCTCCTGCCTGCTGCCCCCCCTGACGAGAAAGGCTCCAAGTACTGGACGAGGTCCTTCAAGGTCGTGAACGACTTGAGCAGCTTTCTTTTGGGTTTCTCATCGGGCTTGCCAGTCACTTCTTTCCTGTGCGAGGGTGGAAGGTCCGATGGAAGGTCGGACCTGTACGTCTGAGGGGGAAGTATGCTTCTGGTTGCCTCCTTGCGCTCTTGCTCCCCCAGTGAAAACGACCTCACTAGTACTTGCTCAGCGTGCACGTGCCTCTTTGCCTGACCGAAACCGCATTGGAGGCTTGCTGGAAACCTCTTGAACAAGCGAGAGAATCTGTTCATGTGAGACATGCTTCATGTGAACCCGGATTATTTCATGCTTGGACGCCCAATAAATGAGGGGTCGACCTTCCTCGTCTGATAACTCACTGACCAAAGTATTGAAGGCGATCACTTGATCTCCCTTCTGACGTCACAGCAGCTTGATGCGATGATTGCAAACTGAGAGACGAGACGGACGAGACTGAATCAGCTCAGCCCTTATTCCAGGTGTAGCATGAAGTGAACATCGGGATTTGGCCTATGGCAGCCGTCAGAACTTGCAAGCGAAGATGAAACCAGCAGGCATGCATCACAGGAGTGAAGTTTTCAGCGAAATGAGTTGATTGCAAACTCGATGGTGCGAAACAGCATTATTAAAGAGAGCAGAGACGAGCAAGGATGCATGGAAGGGATGGAAGGATTGGATCAATGGAGTTAGCAGACGCGAGGAGAACAGCAAGGAATGCGAGCAGAGCTGCAAGTGTGTAGAGCTTGTGTGATCATGCCCTCGTGTGCAAGCAGCATGTCGGCATGCGGATCGACAAGTGCGCATGAAACAGGAGCCTCTTCGTCAGTGCGCGTTCATGGAAGCTGCATGGAAGGAAGTGGTGCCGAGGATGTGGCCCACCGATCGAAGTTTATTACAACTTTCAATTTCCTACAAATCTCGCAGCTGCAGATATCTATGTTTATCAATAAAATAACGAGAACACATAGGGGATTTATTGAACGGCTCATAATTTATGGTATGCCCCCTTCCTGCCAGGCGCAACTACGGCGCCAGCGCGATCATGGTGGACCAGGGGAACGAGGACCGGGAGAACACGCGTGCATAAGACCCTGTGAGGAGGATGGCGCATCTAGCGGGTCTGTCTAGAGTAGGAGCAAGCCCGTAAAGAATCCTCCATCGGGCTCGTTGCGACGAGGTCAGGTCAAGCCATGGCGGTGTAGGAGGCGTGCAATCATGTTGTGGAGTGTTTATGAGGAGGCGGATGGAAGTAGAGAGCAGGAGCAGAAGTCGTACGTGCTGCAACCTTTAAAGCTGGCAGCTTCCGCAAGTTGGCGAAATACCCAGGAAGGTATTTGAATCCAATAACCATGTTGTCCCCAGCAGGAGCAAGGAAACATTGAACCGATTACTCGAGATGTTTTTCTCAGAGACAGCAGAGGATCTAAGAGCAGAATGTTGCTGCAGCTTGTCGGGGAAGTAGGAGAATGGAAATGATGTAGATGACTTCAGTGGCAATTAAGAAAGACCGGCTTCATCTGCAAGCTCACTGTTGGGCTACTTAATTATCACCAGTTGTCACTGCATGCTGCCAACGTCGCTGCCTGTCGTAACTTTTAGCTAAATTCATTTATCTCAACTGTATCAGACGAAGGAGAAAAGGAAAAATCTTTGAGTACTGCTGCGATGAATCAAGACATGTGCTAATCAGCAGCTCACGTCGTTTGCTCCCCTACTCTTTCCTACTCGAGAACACCTCCA
Organism: Guillardia theta CCMP2712; assembly: GCF_000315625.1. Taxonomy (NCBI): domain Eukaryota; class Cryptophyceae; order Pyrenomonadales; family Geminigeraceae; genus Guillardia; species Guillardia theta. The sequence continues at coordinate 110,955 of NW_005434649.1, read as the reverse complement.
TCTCTCATCTAAACTTCTTCGTATCAGGCAACATCTTTCACAATCCTCAATGTTGACCATGCAGATAAAAAGAGAATGGGGAGGAAAGATGGATGGACGGGTGGAGAGAGGGAGAGGGAAAGTCAATCCCTTCCTTCCTCCCTTCCTCCTCCTCCTCCTCCTCCTCCTCCTCCTCCTCCTCCTCCTCCTCCTCCTCCTCATCATCATCATCATCATCATCATCATCATCATCATCATCATCATCATCATCATCATAACCACCACCACCATAAGCAGCAGCAGTAGCAGCAGCATGTTCTTCATCCTCCTCATCCTCCTCCATCTCCAACCGCAGTAGTTTCATTGAACCGCTTTCATCGGGATTTTCCTACTTTTAACCCACCCCTACTTCATCAGAAATCCCAAGGGGGGAGGGAGGTAGGGGTTGGTGAGTTTTAAAGGATGATGGCGGATTTTAATTGGGAGAATGCGCCGATGCGGGAGATGGAGTTCATGATCGTGGGAGAGGTGAGAAGGCGACATGTTGATGAATAACATGAGGAGAACGATGTTGACATGTGCGATGTTGCTGTTTCTTGCTCGTTTTGCTCGATGTGTGCAATTTTGAAGGTTGAATGCTGCGAAGGAGTGTGGTTCCAACCTTGCTTGTTGTCGATTTCATGACGAAGATGTCACTGAATGGTTGGAAATCTGATGGGGAAAGGTTGATTAGATGAGGTTTTGTGTGTGCGGAATAGATCAACTTGAGATATTCTGCGTCAAAGTTGTCCTTGAGGGCGATGTTTTCAACCCTGCGGTCTTCTCACTTGAAATTTATAGCTCTTCTACTTCGGAGGGATCTTTGGGCTGAAGTTCTTCCTCGGCCCTCTCCCTCCTGGCGCAAAGCAACAGGACACCCCCACGTTGAAGTTTCTCCTGTCGCTTCACAATGCCATTCTCTGCCTCCTCTCCTTGGTGATGTTCCTTGGTGCAGCGTACGAGCTTGTGAAGCGGAGCAGGTAATCGGACAAATTCATGGAAATGTTTATGACGAACATGAAGTTATGATGGGATCGAGTGGATGTTTTGCGAGAAGATCGGAACGCAAGCAAAGGGGGGATTGTTCTACTGGTCTTACATCTACTACTTGAGCAAATACCTCGAATTCTTCGATACCTTCTTCAAGGTGGGAAGTCTCCTTCAAGACCCAGAAGATGTTCTGATGCTCCAGTCTTGACTATGTCAGGTCTTGAAAAGAAAACCTCTTGACTTCCTCCACGTCTACCATCATGCTGTCGTCGTGCTCATGTGCTGGAACTGGTTGGAGTACTCTCAGTCCCTCCAGGTACATTGATAGATCGAGATATGGAGACATCAAGTGCGATGACAGACGCTTGGACTTCTTGCCAACACGCTGATCCACGTGTTTATGTACTATTACTTCGCCATTACAGGAATGCCTCCCCTCTCTCCCTCACATCCTCCCCTGCTCCTCCATTTGCCCCATCTCCCTCTGCCCCGCTTGCCTCTGATATCTGGTCCATCAGTCTACCAGCCGCCGCCATGGTGGAAGCGTTATATCACCCGAGGGCAGATTATCCAATTTCAGACCAGGTCATCCTGTTCCCTCTTTCGCGTGTTCCAAAATCGTAAAGTTGTGGCTGTAGCTTCATCCTTGCTCTGCCCTTCTTCGTCCTCGACTATTACAAGACTCGAGTCCTCAAGGGAGAAGGTCTGTGAATTTCTTCCCCCAACTCTTCAACTCGGCCGTCGTTGCTCTCCTGCTCATGCCTGGTCCGCGCACTTGATAGGCTGCGAGGGACGAGGCGCTGTCTACTTCAACGCTGCCTTCAATTTTTCTGTGAGTCTACCATGACATGTGGGGAAGAGGACAAGGAGCGTGCTGATTACAATCATATGCAGCTTCTGCTTCTTTTCATCAATTTCAGGTTTTTCGTTTTGTTTTCTCCGAGACATCTCCATCTTTCTCTTTGTCCTCCAACTCCCTGCCCGCCCCTCTGTCACAGCTACAACTCCTCGTTTCCCTCCCTCATTTTGAGCGCCGCCTTTTCCCTTTCCCTTGCCTCCTCTTACATGTCGCACACAGCCGCAAGACTTACAGGGACAAGGATGCTCAAACCAAGGTTGGTTTCAAGATTATTTGACAAGGGTCTTGTGACAGATCTTTCCTGCAGAAAGATTGAGGCCCTGAGCAAGGTCATAAAACGAAGTTGTGGAGGCGCAGTCTGTTCAAAGGACTTCATGCACAACCGCTGGGTAGACCAATTTTCTATAATGCAGGCTTTTTCTCCTTCAATCATCAGAAAGGTTTAAAATCTATCATCAATATCTAGATCGTTGGTGGGAAATTATCAAAAATGTTACACAGTTGACGGTCTTGATAGTCAACTTCCAAAACTTCCATGGGTCTGGCATAATCAGCATCTAATTTTCTCGTTTTTGTAGCTTCACGCGTCTGTCTCCACCTCGAACGGCTTGCCTTGAACAGCATTCATGACCTGCCAGCTATGATGAGAGCGGGGTCGAATAGAGAAGGGAAACAAAGGGAGGAGGGAGAGAAACGAGGCATTACGATTCTCTCATAATCTTCCAGCCTCAGGACCATGTCCTTTCCATGCATCTCACAATATTGCTGGAATGAAATCATATTCCCATCGTTCTGTACCGCACGTCCCCTTCCTTCCCGCTTCCCCTTTTTGCAAACCCTCCTCTGCCCATTCCCCTTTACCAAGACTTGTGTGTCGGAGAGATTTGCTCCCAGCCCGGCAAGCGCAGCTTTGACCTCGTGAGGTTGTAGCACGCCATCTCTGTGAAGAAATAAGTAAAATCATCGTTGATGTCATGACAAGGGTTTGAACAAGTGAGAAGGGGCAAGCATATAATCACTTGGATGTGTCGTAGGTCTCGAAAGAAAGTTTGACACGGCTCTTGAGCTTTGAAGAAGACTCAGACGTGGAAGCGGAAGGAAGGGAATAGAAAGTTGCGCTCACCTCTCTCGATGTCATCCCCCTGAACTGAGAAGCTAGCAGCGAAGAGGTTTCGTTGAGGACTTGCGGCAAAACGTCAACAGGGCCGAACCGAGGGCGTAAGAGCATCGCAAGAACAAGACTTACTGCTCTGAGTGAGTACCAGAGTCGATTCCACGTCTTCTCTCACACTCTTCAGCCTCGTTATGGTAGCATTCCCGCTTGAGTTCGAGTCAGTGCAAGCAGAGATTGACATCTCTTCACCTCTCTGCGGCTTCTGGGGCGTTGTCCTCCTGCTCCAGCGGAAGAAGATCTTTCCTTTAGATTTAGACAGGATCAGAACTTCTGGCAGGGTAGACAGCTGGAGGAGGTGCCCTTGCCTGTACTCCTGCGGCAGAGATTTGAGGACATTCCTAGTCCTAGCAGATAGCGGTCGATTCTTCAACTTTTCTGAAACTCCGATTAGGGAAGTTTGCAAATTTCCAGAATTGGAGAAAGCCCGCATTGAAGGGTACATACAGGGTAGAACAAGCAAGGGTTGGTTGGTACACCAGCATCAAACGAGGGGCCGACACGGTCAGGTTGTGGAGGGGAGGGGGGTGGAAAGGTGAGTCTCAAGGAGCCTGCAACCGCGGCAACAGCCTGTGCGAGGGGAGCATGACAGGAGCTGCAAAGAGCTGGCAGAAGAAGACTTGAAAGGAGGGAAAGCATCTACTACAACATAGGTCGGGTATCACTACGCATGCAGGAATCTCAACCCAATCGGCCGGCAGGGCCTGCCGCTGACAGAGCTCCGACCCTGCCAGCCAGGAGTCGCAGGGCCCAGACTTGAAGGCAGGGAGCGGAGCCGAAGAGGATGACCCGGGAGGAACTTGGGAGGAGGAGCCTCGGAAGGAAGGGCCGAGAAGGAGGAGGACATTACCGACGGTGTTCTTGAAGCCTTCGCCCTTGAGTTCGGGAGGGCATGAAGCTGTTCGTCCGATCATTGCGGCTAGGCTGCACTACTTGAGGCCGTGACAATCAAACTGGAGCTAGGGTGGGTACATTCTTGCAGGGTACTTGTGCTTGAAGCTACATTTTAACCCCACCCTTCCTAATGGATTATGAGTAGGAAGGACCGGTAATGTAATCAAGTTTGACTGGGTCAACCGTCGGCCGCGGCCTCACCACCACAAGAAGTCATTACAGTACGATTTTATCATTTTTGGAATTTTAGTAGAGTCCGAACTCATTTGAAACTTGATGATGTTATCTTTTCAAGTTTTCTGTTAATTTTCAAAACATTTGAAAACAGTGAGCCTTTGAAGGTCTTCCGGAACTAGAAGGACTGAGAGTTCTGTGCCGATGGTCAAGTTTGAAAGTTTGGAAGTTTGAAAGTTTTGAATGTTTGAAGGTTCGAGTGTTTTGGTGAAGTTTGAAAGTTTGGGGGAAGTTTGGGAATAGAACGTAATTAGCCAAACGTTTATTTATCACAACGTTTGACTCTTCAATTCGCAACGATTGACCTTTCGAAATGAAGAGTCAGGAATAGCTGACAGACGTAGGGACTTGAATGTACCCCCTTCATGACCAGCCTCCACCCCTTCCGAATCCAATGCCATCGTAGGTACCTTCTCAGACCACCCCCCTGCATGCACCTGAGGCGGTACATCGTGTGGTACATAATCACCGGGGGTGGGAGGAAATTGACACTAGACTAGGGGTCATCATCAATTGCCTTCGAGGAGCGGGGGTGGGTCACACAGGTTTGGGAAGCCAAGGGTAATAAAAGTTACTTTTGAGATACTAAGATAAAATGCATATGCTTCGCTGTGCTGCTTCCGAATTTTGAGATTTTTGGGTATGGTGTACAGGGGTGAATTGTTGTCAGGGGGTTGGGTATCAAGGGATGATTTTCGAGGGTAGGGTAGTATACCAGCAACTGGAATGACCGGAAATCCATGCTTGTGAGGCAATGGCGGGGGGGGGAGAAGTGAGAGCACGAGCAAGACGAGATGAAGAATGTGCAGGATTGGAAATATGTTTACGTCAAGATGAGGATGAGAAGGAGCAAGAGTGGCAGAGGATTTAAGGCTCAGGAGGTAGAAGATCACGGCAAGAATTGAGCATGAACTGAAGGAAGCGTAATCGACGGAGAGAACGAGAGCGGGAGCGAACCAGGAAATGCAGAAGATGGAGGAAAGGAATAATATCATGAGTGGAGGGGATTATTAAGGAAATATACGATGAATTCCAGAAGGAGGGTAGCAGGGTAGCAGGGTAGCAGGGTAGCAGGGTAGCAGGGAAGCCCATGATCATGCGAAGAGGACATATAGGGAAATTGAGAGGGCAGGGAGAAATAGGAACGTACAAGACTATCACGAAATGAGCAGGAGGAGAATTTTAGCTCATACATTGTGAGTTTTTTCCTCTAAATCATCTCGAAGAAGGAGAAGAAGTATTCAGACCAAGGAAAATAAGGGAAAACACTGGTGTTAGCTAATCCTGGCTTGCAGGCTGTGATGCTTCGTTGATCCGGTGTAAATCATGTCATCCAATCAAGCTGTAGCTTCAAACCATCCACCTTCTCCTCAGGATGGAGCAAGCCAGCAAAGCCGTCCAACGAGCACAGGGAAGCAGCGCTCCAGGCCAGGACATTCGAGTAGCAAAGGGAGAGACAGCACTGATGGCACGGGGAGATTGAAGGCAGATCAGGGATCGAACGATGATGAGAGTGAGGAAAGACACAGATCGCACGGGAACAACGATTCTTCATCACAGGCAGGGACCGTGAAGCCGTCTCGACGGCTGCGGGAAGGGGATCCCGAGTACTTGCACGAGAGTGAGGCGCTGCCTGGCAAGGATGATGCGGGGGGGAAGCCCCGAGCGTCCAAGGAGAGCTCGAAGAGAAGGTAGTTTGCTTGCGAGAGGAGCTTGAAACTTGTCTGTGCCACCTCTGATTGCTTCCAGTGCTAGATCTCCCGTTGAGAACTCCGTAGAAGACGACGTGCAGGGCAAGAAATTGGATTCGCTGCCAGGTGATGATGAGTTTGGTGTGGCTGCTCCTGACGAGCTCCCTGCAGCTTGTGACCCGTCGGTCTGCGCATGGCTGACTGAGATGGGCCTTCAGCAGTACATCGGTCTGTTCGCATCGCACCATGTTGGATCGCTGCAATCCTCATCGCCGCCAGTACGTTGAGTTTGCCTGCCCCAGGTCTCGTCGGACCTACTCAGTGAGCTGAACATGGAGGCGCTGGAGACCATCGGGGTCAACTCGTGGGGTCACAGATGCCTGATGTTGAGATCCCTGTCGAGCAGGAGGAAGGGTGAGACGGAAGCTGCCAACTCGTGCCTGTTCCTGACGCTCGACAGCCGCTGAGGAGATGCCCAGCATTGAGGAAGATTCAGCGGCGAGACCAGGTGGGACGAGCTGCCTTCCAGGGTTCATCCAGCCCTCATGGTCCTTCTCCTTTTCTGTAGGAGCGGGCAAGCAGAAACCCAATGCCAAGGAAAGATCAGGCGGCTTCGGCCTTGCGCTGACCGTCGCTGGAGCGCAAGCGGATGGAGGAAACGCACATGACAATTTGAAGGATGTCTACGAGCAGGTTGCTTGCCTCTTGCTACGGCATTCTTGCTTGCTTGTCTTCCTTGCTCTCCCTCCCTCAACCTCCTCCCTCACTTCCTCCCTCCTGCTTTGTTGAGCACGTGAGGAGAGGAGTGACGTGCGAGGCGTCAGATGGAAAACATGAAGATGCACTTCGAGGCGCAGATGGAGCAGCTGAACCGCGAGCTCATGGTTGAACTTCTCATCGGATGACGTGGCTGCCCTCATGCTTGCACGCAGGCGGCCAAGAACGAGCTGACGAGCATGAAAGGCGTTCTCAACACGTCCAATGCGCAGGTAATGCTCCGTTTGCTCCAACGGTTGTAGTGTTTGACTCCTCCTCCTCTCGCTTTTCCTCCTCCTCCTCTACCATTTCCTCATTGCAATCAAGCCGGCGGGAAACGGCAATGTACAGCAGAAGGGGGGCCGAAACCCCAATGGGGAAGGAGAGACGAGCAGCCATCGACGAGGAAACAACCCAGGGAAGACCAACAAGGGTCCTCGGAAAGAGCACGTCGACAACATGATGAGTGGTGTGTAGTGGCAGAAGGCCGGGGAGGGAGGGAGGGACAAGTCAGCGGAGGAGGGTCTGGTGGGGCTGGAAGTCTCAGGCTTACAGCAGGTGATGGATACAACTACGCGCAGTCGCAGATGTCGGGAGCCATGTCCAACAACGCGAACTTCATGCGGCAACTGGCACAGGTATGGGAGAAGGAGGGGAGGGGAGGAAGTGAGCGCTGGCTTCTGTTCTTACGCTGATTGCAGCAGAACATGGCGTACGGGCAGCCGATCTACACAGGAATGATGCCTAGCTCAGCTCAACAATTCTTCTACGGCAACATGGGCATGGTGAGATGCTGCGGCCCTCTTAGTCCTATTTCTATTCCCTTGCCTCCTCTTCCTCCTCCTCCTTCACTTCCCATCCTCTTCTTCTTCACACTTTCTCATGTCTCGTGCCAGCAGGTCGCGGGCTACGAGGGCTACGATCCTCAGTACTACATGCAAGCGATGATGCAGGCGCCGCAGCAGAACGTGCCGACCATGGCGGTGGCGATGGGAACGGATGGGGGATTCGACTCTGGACATGTCGGGGCTGCGGCTGGAGGAGGCGGGCAAGCGACTGGTCACGGAGGGACGGAGGAAGCGAAGGAAGGAGAGAAGGCAGAGTAGGACTGAGATGTACTTTATGGATGGGGACGGAGTTGCAGACATGGAGAGGGAGTAGGATGACAGGGGAATGGGAGATAACGAGGAGGAAGCAAACGGCCCTGCTGTTTTTCTTCACTTCTTCATCAACTTCTCAAGCTCTTCTCTCGTGATGATGGTGACAGCACCAGGTACATCCTTCGGCTTCCCCGTGCAGAGTCCTCGTACCTCCTTGGGATGACCTTTGAGCATGAACTTGCCAAGATCCTCGAAGTCTGCTCCTCCTCCCTTCCCCTTTCCCTTCCTCTTTCCCTTCCCCACCTCCTTCCAAAGGGCACCAACGGGAATGAAATCCTTCACTGGCTCAGCCTTCCTTTCCTCATCCTGCTGAGGCTCCCCTGAGCACATCTCGCTCCACTTTCCTCGGCACGTCTTGCTCACTTCACTCATGTTGGGGCCCATGAAGCTGGTCTTCGCCCTTGCTCTCGTCGTCCTCACCCCCTCCTCCCACAGCCCCAGCATGATTGTTGTCCTAGGCGTGCTCTTCTTCCCCATCGTCCCCTCAGCGCCGTCAAAGAACGTCGGGCACACACCATGTAGCAAGCCGCCATCGAACAACAGCACGCGTCCTCTCTTCGGTCTGCACAGGAAGCCCTTCGTGCTCGAGGCCTTGTCCTCGTCCTCGTCCTCAGGACTGTCGATGCTGCTATCCGTCACGAGTGTGGGGCTGCCGCCATCATGGAGGTAGAGGACGCAAGAGACGAGCGGGTGAGGGAATCCTTCTCCCTCTCTCACTCTGATCTCATCCAAGTCAAAGTGCAACTGATGTCCAGCGCAGCAGCTCTCCCTGGAGTGAGCCCACCATTCCACGCTCGCCGCCACCTTCCCTTCCATGAGCGGTCGTGCCAGTCGGATGAAGCGCCGCGCCAGCGCCTGGATCAGAGCTCCTCCGGGCGCATCTGACGCAGAGTTTCGTCTCCTCTTGCCCGAGCTGAGTTGAGGCTCCGCAAGAGGAGCGTTATAGCTAAAAAAGAAATCAGTGGGGTACTCGTGCTTCGACCAGAAGTCGCTGTCATCGCTGAACACCTCCTGCAAGCTCTTCAGCATCTCTTCTGAAACAGCATCGTCGTAGATCAGCGCTCTTCCCTCTGCCTCTCCTCTTCTGCTTACGCTCCTCCCCCCCTCGAAGACATGGTCATTGAGCCGGTAGAGGAACCCCAGCTCCGTAGCGAGCTCGTCCGCCTCCTCATGCTTCCCCTGAGCGTGAAGGAGCATGCTGAGCTCGTACTTGGCTGGCTCGAGGAACTGCTTCTTCCTCATCAGCGCTCTCAACGCCTTCTCCGCCTCCTCCATCCTCCCCTCCCCCCTCAACGCCAGCGCCTCCTCCATGTTCAGCACGTGTGACCACCCCACCCGTCTGATTCATCCCCTACCCCCGACAGTGGTGCATTTACTTCGATAGCTACCCTCTTATTGCCTGGAATTAATTGCCTGAAGTACCCTACCCTGATGTATGTACCCCACCCCCCTCAACCTCCACATTCAATTGGTCTGACTGGCGTGCTTATGCGGAGGAGGCATGCTATGCGGCAGCTTCCATGCAGCCTTGACCTGCAGTAGAGAGCGAGAGAGGAGGAGGAGGAGGAGGAAAGAGAGAGATAGGATGGGAGATAGGAGGGGAGAGAGAGAAGAGAGAGATTAGAAATAGTCGAGTCGGAGTTGGGATGAGGTTAGAGGAAACGACAATTGTACACGGCAGCAATGGGCGTGAGGGATAAACGAGGCGAAGAGAGCAGCAGACTGACCTTTGACTTGACCCTGTTGTCCTTCATGTGAGCGATGAGCCATGAGGCGGTGGAGGGATGAAACAAGGCGTTAGCGACTTGCTCTCTTGCTGTCATCCCCCTGAACCACAAGATGTCAACACGTCACACGGATAATGTCAAGTAACCTTGCAAAGTAAATCTTCCGTTGAGTGGAGGGGGACAGGAGACGCTTCGCTAGTGACCACAAGCCAGAAAACAAACGAGGGGCATCGAGGCAGACGATCGCTCCGAGTCGCTCGGGATAGTGGGTCTGAAGGAGCTCAAGTCAGCGACACGAGCAAGACAGGACTGGGAGGACCTGAAACATGTTGATCAGAGAGACTGAGAACCTCGGGTCCATCGCATCCCGCATGCCGAACCCCTCGAAGTCGCAGATCCACACAATGGTCTCCACGGGCGCTTGCATGACAGCGATGGCTCGCTCGATCTCTTGGGTGAAGTGAGCAAGAAGGACGGTCGGCTCCCTTGCGTCGCAGCAACGAAAGCAGTTGTACAGGACCTGTGCTCACTCGTCACAACGAGGGTCAAAAGTTGCTGATGGAGCTCGCACGGGTCTGCCGTAGCGGTCGCTGTCGATGAGACGGAGGTCATGAGCTCGGTGGTTCTTGATGCAAGCTTGGCACACCACGTTCTCAGGATGGGTCTTGTTCCTCCACTCCATCGTCACTAGCATCCTCTTCACCACCTTAGCCACGTTGCCGTTCTCGGCGCGCAGGAACCTATGGAGGACGGATCAGAGCTGGCAGGACGTGGAGAGAGCAAACCTGATGACGCATGCTCTGTCACACCACGAGGACAAGTCAGGACTTATTCCATGCGCTTTCAAAGCTGCCAAGACACTCTCGATGGACCCCTCTGGCTGAGGAGGATGCGGGAACGGAACAAGAGCCTCAACTTCAACGAACTTGTTGTCACTGTAGAAAGAGCCTTCATCAGTGTCTGCGCTCTTGGCTCTCTGTATCTCGACAGTATCAAAACTCTCCTCGTCATCTGTTGACTGCAATCCCTCGATCTGCAAGCATTGTGGGCTCACGTCCGTCATGGCCGGGATGACGTCTCAGGCTTGCTGCGCTTCAAGAGGTTTTAGATTGAATCGGAAGATATCTACCCAAGATGAAACTGAGCTCTCCCCGCTCCGTTTTCTTTGTGGATATTATTTGTGTGCTGCCTGGTTTCTAACCTGATGGAAAAGATTTCAGCCGAAAGACAAAGCATACACACGAAATAGAGGATCACGTAAACTTCGTGCTCATAACTTTGTCGCTCGAGCTTTTCTTTGATACATGTCCTCTCTCTGTTACATGTCGGTTGACAATCATCGCCTGATGTTTCAACCTGACTCGTTACGTACCTCCCTTCCCTTCTGCTCCCTGCCCTTCTTCCTCTGAGAACTTCAAACGAGCCGCACGCATTCTCGTCCTCCTCCTCCTCCTGTCCTCTCCCTCCAAGTCTGTCCTCCTTGGCTCTGCCTGCTCCTGCTTCCTCTCCCTTCTTGACTTGTTTCGCCCCTTGTCTTCGCAATGGTTTACTCCTCCGCCATGATGACATAAGTCAATCAGGGGGGGTGGGGGGTCTTAGGGTAGGGTGGGCAACGGGGTACAGAAGATATGAGGTAAGGTGTTAACCCCCTGGCGGCCCTTGAAGGCTCGGTACCTGAAACATGCACATAGGGGTACAGCAGCACAATCAGCGGGGTAGGGTGTGTGAGGGGGGGTACTTGTCGCAAGGGGTGAGGGGTTAGGGGTGGGGAGAGGGGTCGCATCGTTCTGGTACAACTAAAGAGTTCCAGTAAACCGGCGGCCCCCGCCCGGCCCGCGGCCCGGCGGCCGCCGCCAGGCTCCGAGCCTCCCGGAGTCCGACTCACCCTGACCGGCGGGCCGTCACTGTTCAGGCCGCCCCGAGCCCGGGCCCGGCCACCGGTGACCGCCCGGGCCCGGGGGGACTCGCCGGGCGCGGCCCGGAACCGTGCCGTGAACCGTTGGCTTGTAACCCGGTGACACTGTGACGCGAGATCGGCAGCAGCGGTCCGAACTCGTTTGAACGTACTAGTTGAACTTCCTGATGACTAAAAAACATGGTTTACTTGCCATGATTCTGGCTCGGAAACCCGGCGTTACCATTACTTCCAGCCTGCCAGGCGCCGCCGCCGCTGCCCGCCGGGCCCTGGACCCGGGTGCCGGCCGCGCCGGCGCCCGCCGGGCCCGGCCTGGGGCCCGGCAGGGGGCCCGGCGCGGCCTAGAATTGGACTCCCATCTACACCGGTGCCGCTTGGACTTCATTCATGCCGGATTTAGCAGGATGGCGGCAAGGCGCGGCCATGCTCTCCGGCGGGTTGACGGTGGTGATGATGGTTGTAGCTGTGATGAGAAGAGAAACTGGAGGCGGACATGGCAGCAAGGCGGACGTTCTGATGATGAGGTCTGAACCGGATGCCTAGTCCTCCTATGTGACGATGTGCTTCAGCGCTTTCAGGCCTGTTGGCTACGGGATAGATGCGAAGACAGTGAGCGATTCTCATCATCTTGCGGTCACTTGTAACTCTTTCCGCAATGTTCTAGGCTGTATACGACGATGAAGATATCTCCTCTGACATATTCGGAGCAAAGAAGGAGGTTCATGACAAGGAGACTTCCAATCGATCGAACAGAAATACCATACCTCAGAACATTCTAGCCCGCTTTGCCGAGGATAGAGCCGCTTTCGATACGTCTCATCCATCGAAGAAGACAAGTATGCTCATCAAGGTCCTCAAAATCTTCTCTGAGATCTACATGACAGGGCAAGGAATGCAATCGAAACAGTCTACTGCACAGAAAGATGTACGCCCAGTCATGCTGTAAACTTGCTGTCCTTTGACGTTCCCCAGGACGAGTCAGGCGTACAGCATGTGATTTCAGCCCTGCAAGATCATGTCGACCACATGGCGCGATCAAAGTCTGCAGGCTCCCCACAGAGCGACAACTACCTCCTCGATTTGCAGAAGGAGCTGGTCGACGTGAAAGAAGGAGAAGACAAGAAGGTTTCCTGATCTTCTTCACATGTCCTCCCGCTTCTCTCACCCTGTAGCAGATTCAGCTGCTGAGCAAGGCTGTCAAGAGCCTTGAGAAGGAGGTTGAAGTTCTCTCCAGCCGCGGCATGTCAACAGCTCCAGTCCTGTACGTCCCATCGGGAAGCAGCAAGGAGAGGAACGGGAAGCTGAGCGATGAGGGAGCGCAGGAGGGACAGAGCGGGGTGAGTCGTTGGTTCAAAACCTTGAGTGTGCTGCAGCATTGATGCTCCCTTCCCTGCCTCGTCTTCCTTCCTGAACTTTCACTTCCCTTATTCATCCTTCCTTCGTCTCCCGCTCCCGCTCCCGCTCCTTCCCCCTCCCTCTCCCTCTCCCCCTCCCTCTCCGTCTCCCTTCCCCTCTCCCTCTCCCTCTTCCTCTTCCTCTCCCTCTCCCCCAGCTGATTTCACCTCAGGACGACATGGCGCAAGGTCGCCGTGCGCAGCAGAGTGAGAAGAGTGAGGAGGAGTACAAGAGGATGCAGCAGCAGTACGTCATGGAGCACCAGCAGCAGTCGCTCCTTCCTCCCAAACCCGAGGTCTTCAAGCAATACTCTTCCTGCTTCCTCTCCCTCCTTTCCCCGCATTTGTCTCTACCTTTCCCCTCCTTTTCCCGCATTCGTTCCTCTCTCTCTTTCCCCTCCTTCATCACCCTCCTTTCCTCTCCTTCTCCAAACCTTTCCACCTCCACCTCGTCCTCCTCCCTGCCCCTCCCCCCCCTTGAACTCTCTATCACATTCCTGCAGCTCTCCTCCTCATTTCTCATCCTGGTCAACATGCTTTTCCTCAGCAGTGACCCTCAACAGGAGAGGGCCGAGCAATGCCTTCCTCCTTCTTGTTTTTGCCTTGACGAGGCCAAGCGACCCAACGTCGTCCAGAGCCCTGATGGGTCTCTGTCGTTGAGCAGGTGAACGTGCTTCCCATACTTTGCCCCTCCCTCTCCCCCTCCTCCTCCACCACCACCAACACCTCTTCCTCCTTATCGTCGTCCTCCTTCCACCTCTCTGTCCTCTCTCGCGTTTACTATCACTTGTTTCTTCCACCTGATCTTCCTCCCTGTTCTCTCCCCTGCCTCCCCCCGTGCCTCCCCTCTGGTGCTGCACCAGCTCAACTACTCTCCTGTCCTGTTTGCGTCTGCTATCGCTGAGATCCGGTCGCAGAGTCGACGGGGAGGGAGAGGAACAGGGATGTGTCTTCCTGCAAGCCCTCGGGAGAGTCGGTCATCGTCTGCAGCTCCAAGCTGAGGTGATTCAAAACTATTACTTGCATCCTCTCCTCTCCTCTCCCCTCCCCTCCTCCTCTCTCCTCCCCTCTCCCCTCTCTCCTCCCTCCTCTCCTCCTCTCCTCTCCCCTCCCCTCCTCTCCTCCTCTTCTCCTCTCCTCTCCCCTCCCCTCCTCTCGTCTTCCCTCCCCTCTCTCAGCTCTCCACCTCTCCTCTTCCCCCCCATCTCCTCGTTGGCCTCATGTGCTGTGGCAGGACGGAGGGCGGCACAACACTTGGAAGAACTTCGGGCAGGTGATGACTGGCTGCCTGCGGAAGCCGACGGGGGCGATCAAAGTAAGTTCGAGGAAGGAGAGAGGAGGGAGGAGAAGAGAAATTAGAGGGAAGTGCAGGGGAAGATTTTACGTAATGTAGGAGAGGACAGAGAAGAGGAGCTCAGTGGGAGGGGGGGGGGACGGAGGGGGGCAAGAGAGGACAGGACAGGACAGGGCAGGGCAGGGCAGGGCAGGACAGGAGAGGGATTGATAGGACAGGAGGGAAATAAGAAAGAAAAGGATGGGAAAAGGGAGAGGAGGGAAGAGAGGGATTGACGTATGGATCAGGTGACGGATATGATCACGAGCAGAAGTTTGCTGCTGCAGTTGTCGTGCAAGGGACAAACTCAAGCAGCATGAAAGGAGGGGGGGCGGGGAGAGATGCGTGTAGGGGAGGGGAGAAAGCGCATGGGACGAAGGCTGTAAGATCTTTCAATCTGACATGTAGGATGTAAAAAATCAACTGGTTCTTGTTGCTTTTCATCTCCTCCTCTCCAACCTGTCAAAACTCGAAATCAGACCCTCCTCCTCCTCCCCTCTACCTTGCCCTTCTGCCCGCCCCACCATCCTCCTCCAATACCTCTGTAGGGACTGTCGGAGGGCGGTGGACGCGAGTTTGTTCGAGGTGAGCAGCAGCTTGGCTCGCTTGTCCCACAACTTCCTAACGACGATGGCGGCGACCGCGCGCAGCTCCTGCGGCCTCAAGCTCCCCATGCTCTCCCTCACTGACTGACGCTGCACCACCTCCAGCAGCCTCTGCGTCGCCTCCATCACCTGCTCCAGCAGTCAGCCTCCTCCTCTTCCTCCTCCTCGCACTCGTCCTCCTGCTCCTCGTTGTCCTCCTCCTCCTCCTCCTTCTCCTACCCTTCGGTCATCCTCGTCGGAGGTAAAGATTCCGGTCCCCCTAAAGATTCCAAGAGGATCGACGAGCATACCCAGCAGCGTTCGTCCGTTCCTCATCTTCCCACTGATTCCACCGTCAATCCTCCTCCTCGTCCTCGTCCTCCTCGTCCTCCTCCTCTCTTCTTGCCTGGAGTTACGGATTGCCGTCCATGTTCCTCTCACTCCCGCATTGAGGATGCGGGCGAGCTGCACAAGAATCAAAGAGACGCCCGTCGGAAGGAGAATTTGAAGGAGGAGGAGGAGGAGGAGGAGGGAGGACTTTGTCAAGAAGTAATGCCGAGGTGATGCAGCTGCAGCTGCTGCTGGTGGTGGTGGTTGAGAACGAGGACGAGGACGAGGACGAGGACGAAGGAGGAGGAGGAAGAGAGTGTGTGGTGCTCACTTGCTCCAGGACGATTGCCTGTACAGGGCTGTCATCCTCCGTGAGGAGGAGGGACGAAAGCTGCTCGGCCGCTTCCTCTACCACCTGGAGGGAAATCTTGTCATCCCCTCCTTCCCGCTTCCCTTCCCTTCCTCTCTGCCGCTCTCTACTTCCCTTCCTCTTTCCTCTGTGCTCTCCTCACTCCCTCGTCCTCTCTCCCTCTCCCTACCGTGGTGATGGGCTTCGCAGCAGACACCAGCGATCCTCCTCCCGCTGCCGTCTGGTAGCTCGAGTAGCCATCCAGAAGCCACTCGACCCGCTCGACGTCAAGCAGACGATCCTCTGCTCGAGCACGTGAGGAGAGAGAACAGAAAAGACAAGACAAGACAAGACAAGACAAGACAAGACAAGACAAGACAAGACAAGACAAGACAAGACAAGACAAGACAAGACAAGACAAGACAAGACAAGACAAGACAGACTTCTTGGCTCCCATCTCCTCCCCTTCTTTCCACCCCCTCCCTGTCCCCCAACTACCAAACTTCATGGTTTTGCTCTCCTCCCTCTCCCTCTTCTCCTGACCCTTTTCTCCTCCCTTCCCCTCCTCTCTCCCCCCCTCCTCCTCTCACCCTTGTCCTTATCTGCCCCGAAGATGAACGTGTTGAGGGCCCCGGCAGTGCGCGGGTTTGTGTCGGTCAGGAGCCGCTGGCTGATGTAGGGCAGACACTCGCTGATGATCGCGTACTTGGGGTTGTTGCTGAGCCCGATGCCCTCCAGCACTCCAAACGCTCTGGCGATGTAGGCGAAGTAGGGGGGGATCTGAAACAAGTTCCCGTACTTCTCCGTCAGGTCCTGCAGCTCGGAGAACACGGCGTTGACGTCGATGTTCGCCGCTCCCCCTCCTGCCATGAGCCTCGTGTACACGCCAGCTACCACCTGCGGAGAGTGTGAGGAGGAGAGAGGGGGTGGAGGAGGAAGGAGGAAGTGGGAAGGGAATCAATCGGACGAGTAAACGAAACAAGATGGCAAAGAGGAAAGATGAAGAAAACAATGAACAAGTGAAGCGACAACGAGGAGGAGCAGGAGCAGGAGCAGGAATGAAGAGGAGAAAGGAGGAGGAGGAGGAGGAGGAGGAGGAAGAGGAATGAGGAGGAGGAGGAAGAAGAAGAGGAGAAAGGAGGAGGAGGAGGAGGAGGAGGAAGAAGAGGAGAAAGGAGGAGGAGGAGGACCTTGGCCTGCAGCAGCAAGTGAGGGATAGGCAGCGGAGGAGGAAGAGCAAGAGAAGGAGGAGGAGGAGGAGGAGGAGGAGGAGGAGGAGGAGGAGGAGGAGGAGGAGAGGCAGCAACAGAAGGAGGAGGGGCAAGCGAGGCAGGGGCAGAAGAGCAGGAGCGCAAGAGCAAACAGGAGCAGGAGCAAGAGGAGGATCAGCGGGGACTAGAGAAAGAGGCGAGTAACACCAGAGGAGTCTTGCTGATCGATTCCATGAAAGCTTCCGCATTCTCTCCCTCCTTCCTGTAGTCCAGCTCGTTGACGAAACCAAAACCCCAGTCGTCCACCAGCCCCTCGATGTCCCCGGGAGCTCCGAGCTTCTTCAGCAGGGGAGCAGATTCACGGATCAGATGCATATCGAGAGCAATCCTCTCCAAGATGTTCGGCCTCTGCACCTTCACTGCCACCTCCCTCCCGTCCTTGAGCCTTGCCCTGTACACCTGACCCAAGCTCGCTGCTGCGATGGGGCGATCGAAGTTGTCGTAGACCGAGGAGACGTCTCTCCCCAGCTCCCCCTTGATGATCTCAATCGCCGTCTCTGTCGAGAACTCAGGCACCTTGTCTTGCAGCTGCGTCAGCGCCCGCAGGTACTCGGGAGAGAGAAGGTCGGAGCGAATGGATAGTGACTGTCCAATCTTGATGAACGTGGGCCCGAGCTCCGTCAGGATGGTCGTCGCCTGGTCCGCCCGCTTCCCCTCGTTCTCCTCATACTTGTTCATCAGCAGGTCCAGCCCGACCGACACGCCGAAGCCAAGAGCAGCCATGGCGATCTGCGCGCCCCTCGAAAAGAACAGCACGGGCCTCTCTCTGAAGTACTCCGCGGCTGTGTCCTTGTCGTAAACCCCGGAAGGGTAGGGAGTTGTCATGGAGGGACGACGAGAGGCGACAGCAGCGACAGACAGCAGCAGGACGGCCCCGACGGACAGGAAGGCTGCGGGGTTTGCTTCCACGACCTTCACCACTCCGTCCACCGCTGCCGCTGCCTCCTGTTGCATCTGCTTTGACAGCGAGGCCCAGTCACTCCCCGACAATTTAGACAACATGCGCTGCTGATCTTGAATGCTCTTGCCGAGGCCCTGACAGTCAACATATTTGCAGACCTGCCCAGACAGCGCTTGCAGTTCAGGGGGCAGCGCCATTGATGATCCTAGTACAAGGTGTCGAGCTCTCTTGAAGGGCTTCAGGCACAACGAGTGACGATTCGTCGGGGCATGCAATCGATGGTAACAAGAATGCGATGGTGTGGGGAGGAAGCATGAACCCTGAACGTGCACCATGGCTGCACACTCGGAGAAGCGTCTCGAAGGGTTCTCGGCTTACTGCTGTGCAAAGGAAGAAATGGAAAGGGGAGGGAGAGGGACAACAGAATGAAACGAACACGGAGTAGATAAGTCCTAGCAAGAAATGCTCGAGCGCTTACAGACTCGTCAGAAGACGCTGCTCCTCTCTTCTTCCCTTCCCTTGTCCTTCCATTTCGCCTCCATGATCCCTTATACCCTATCGACCCTCCTACCCCTACCCACTGTTGAAGAAAAATTGTCTCCCACCCCACCCCCACTGCCTGAACCCTCTGACTTCATACAAATCCTTGTTCCGAAGTACCCACCCACCCTTCCTTAAAGAACCCCCACCCCCGCTCCTGCAATTCTGCTTATGTGCCGACCACGGTTACGCACCGTTACGAAAAATTGAACGGTTACGAACTTGCAGTGCGAAACGTAACGTTGTACTGACATCAACAACGGTCTGTCATTTTGTGCATTTCGGTTTTTAATATGTTTTGTTGTGAGAGGCGACAATGAAGGCAATCTAGCTAGTAGTAGCGACGCTAGACGACATGCTGAGCCCCCGACTATGATAGAGGAGGAGGAGGAGGAGGAGGAAGAGAATGATCCCTGGAAGACCGACCGTACAGGTCCTCCTGGTCACTGTATCGTACTCCAGTCAAAGGAAGGTTAGAGGGAGGAGGAGGCAAGGAGAATCAAGACCGTCTAATGAGGAGGGGGAGGAGAGGGAGGGAGGGAGGGAGGGAGGGAGGGAGGGAGGGAGGGAGGGAGGGAGGGAGGGAGGGAGGGAGGGAGGGAG